>NC_088652.1:20724813-20762313 GCF_964019385.1 Sycon ciliatum | reverse complement strand
ATGACGATTTCTACTGTAATGCCGTTTGTACGTGATTTTGTACCTAGTGTGGTTGCAACCTTAGTTCTATGTATGTCAACACTAAAACTAGGCTTATGCGCCGACAGTGTCTCTTGAAAATCAGGCTTCTATTTTGTACTGGTTCAGATAGTTAGTGGTTGACTATCACCCTTCACCCTTCATTTCACATTCATTTTTGTCATTGCCAGTCGTTTGACGAGCCAGGAAATGTTGAATAAATACAAATGTCGTGTCCTTGCTTTTGTTCCCATGGCGACAGCTGGAGCAGTTGCCACTGGAGCCGACGGCAGCAAGACGCAGGTGGAGCGCAAGGAGTTTGGCGGCTTTGCCAACGTGCCGTACGACACCTGCTACCACCAGGCGTGCGACACGATTGACAACGTTGACTTTGACGTGCTGCAGGACATGGCTGACTCGGTAGCTACTGCTCTCCAGGTATGGTGACACATCAACAGTACAGAACATATTTCCAGAGCATAAGCCACACTTCGAACGCTCGTAATGTGATCATGTGACTAGACACAGGCATGGTTTAGTTGTCACATCACCCCTCACCCCCATCATATCAAGTGCATGTGTGTGCGTGTGTGTGTGTGTGCGTGCGCATGTTTCTTTGTAGGTGCTACTTGAGGAGGAGAACATGGCGGAGTTTCTGATGCAGAGCACGCAGTCGTACGAGAAGGCGACTTCGTGCATCCGCGAGAAGGGCAGCAATCCGGTTATTCGTGATCAGTCGGCTGGCACAGCTACGGCTTCTGCTACTGCTGCTGCTGATGATCCACTTTCTGCTGGTACTTGCTCATGATTGCGCAGTGAAAAGTATTTCTGCGACGGCTGTGGCAGAGGTAAATAGTATTGCAATGACCAAGGAAACTCTGTACCGCTAAATACCGCCGGTACATCGTTACTTCATTGTGCTTTGCCTAATACCAGCAGCGTTCGTTGGTCGGTGTCCGGTCACCTCCAAAAACCACATAGAGTGCTTAATCAGGCATGATTGAAATCATGCTGGTTTATTGCGTGTAGTCTGTGGAGGTGAAGTATAGGTGAAGGCCAGCCACACTGGTCTGAACCGATCTCCATTTCTACCTTATCTTAGTCTGTAGAGGTTCGAGTCCATTGTTTTTAGGAACACGTTTTGTTTTTGTGTGTGTGTGTTTGTGTGTGTGTGTGTGTGTGTGTGTGTGTGTGTGTGTGTGTGTGTGTGTGTGTGTGTGTGTGTGTGTGTGTGTGTGTGTGTGTGTGTCTATCCCTGGTTGGATTTGACAGCTTCCATTTGATGATTCTATATTTTAAATATGTTTACCTGTATTGAGGAATAGGAAAGTCGTCCACAGCGTAATGACGGCCAGAAATATGATTTATATACTGCATTCTGGGTTTACCGGGTGTTAGCGGCCGTCATGAGTTAGTTCCCTTTGGGAACGGACACGATAATTTACTTTCTCAAATTTCCTCTCTATTTTAATGTCTCAACAAACAAAATTTCCCATGTGCAACTTTCCCTCAAACAAATGAATATCCCTCTATTACCTCTATAATTATAATGAATTATTTTCTTGTCGAAAGATATATCAACATATTTTTACCTCTTTGCAATCATTCTAAGTTTGCGAAACACTTGCCTGTTGGAATGGTAGAGCCAGGGAGTAGTACAATACGGTATTGTACTACTCCCTGGGTAGAGCAGCCTGGAAACCCTTCTGTTGGGGGTTTCGGTGCAAAACGTGCCCGTACACTGTACAGCAGGGAGTCATCAAAAACGTGTTTGACGACTCCCTGCTGTCCAGTGTATTTCATTGCCGAACGTTGCCAACGACATGACTGTTATGTCACGTACATTATGTCACGTAGGTCACATGTCTTGTCACAGTTTCATAGTATTTAATATTTATTATTATTTATAGTGTGTGTGTGGGAGGGGGGGGGGGGGTGTTGCCCGTCTCTTCGTTCTCCTCCGCATTGTGACTAGTCTACGTATCGTACAGTAGACGTGGTAGACCGACTGTCTGTTCGTCCAAGCTCAGCTTACTTACTAGTTACTACAGTACAGACTGTCAGTAGTAGTGTGGTCTCAGTCGAGCTATACTTGCAGAACTACCAGATCTCGAGATGATGTCAGTTTACTCGTACATGTAGATGATCTACCAGCTACATTAGATCCAGCTTGGTACATGTAGCCATATGCATGTAGCTGGTGTTACACCACTCACCACGGCACTAGTGCACTGTCTGCAAGCCTCTCACGGCCAGTAAAATGAACGACTCACTCAGAGGAAAGTTATTGATACGGCACGATATTACTATTTTCACAAGGCACCACTAACTACACTATCGATCCACTTCTAACCAAATAAAAAAAACTTCACGTTGATTGCATGTGAAGACCACGCTCGCACACACAGCTACAGGCCTTTGCCACTTTCCAATGAATGGACGAAGTGAAAATAATATGGATCATGGGAAAGGTGAAAGTTTTGAGAAACCATGATCCATTTCTGTTTAGGCCATCATTTTTTATCTATGTTTCGCGTCAGGTCAACCTCCAGAATCATATGCGAGAGGTGGAAAAAATAAAAAGTTGCAAAATAATAAAAAAAAGGCTCATCAGTAGGCCTCCGCGGAATATGCTCGTATTTTTACCGATAATTCCTTTGAGCATTGCTCAAAATTACGTCCGATAATTCCCGTAATTCCACCAATAATTCTCACAATAATGCTTTTTTTCTTCCCTTTTTTGCAGATACCGTACCGCTTACGGGGTTTTTTGCCACTTGTACGGGCAAAAAATCACGGTTCGCGTGAAACTCGGCTGGAAGCTTTTTTTTCTTTCTCTTTTGAAATACCGGGCGATCAACTCATTCAGGATCACAAGCTTTTTGGTACAAATCAGGGTGTTAAAATGGAAAAAAATTGAAAAAAGGGGGGCATTGCTCAAATTTTACCGATTATTCCACAAAAATTGCCAATAATTCCCGTTTAAAAAATCACACCGATAATTCCCGAAATTATGCCGGCATATTCCGCGGAGGCCTACTCATCAGAGCCTTCAGAGGTGTATGCACTGTACATAGCACAAAAGCTCGTGCATGGTGTACATTCGAAAGAAAAATCGTACATCGAAGCACAACATCTTGGTTATCAGCATAAGTAAATATTCACTTTGGACGGAGGAGGCAACCGTTGGTCATGGTGCCTATGCTTCGCTGGATTATTGTACTCAGACTTCAGCAGCGGTGCAAAGAGCTCCGGAACGACGCATCCTCTCAGCTTGAGGCGATCAATGCGGTCTGGTGTAAGCTCATTAGGCCTTGGCGGATAATGCCAGCAGAAAAATTGGCAGAATTCGGCACTTTTTCTGCTAGGTTTCATGCATGTTTGGTATGTGGATAAAGAAATGGAGCAGAATTCGAGGAATTGCCCGCCATAAGGTTTGTATGGTTCTGCCAATTTCGGTGCAAAAAAAGCAGAATCTGCCACCTTTTCGAGCATTATCCGCCAAGGCCTAAAGCGGGATTCACAGAAGGTTTTTTGCGATGCGACACGCGATGCGACAGGCGTGAAACCGGGAAAACCCCAAATCGCAGCCATGTCGCACCCCACGCAACTGCCGCAACTGGGCCATCGCAGGCCATCGCAGAAGTTGAGCTTGGCTCAACTTTTGCGATGCGATGCGATGCGACAAGCGATTTGGTGTACGATTTTGACCTTTTCTACAGCAAAGTTGTACAAAGGTGCAAGAGTTGCCTATAAATTTTTACAAGTTGTGTCAAACCGCGCAAATATCATGGTGACGTACCCAAATCAGCAAAACTTTGTCGCATCGCTGACTTCTTCTGTGAATGGTATTTCGCGAGTTCGCATCGCACGCATCCATCGCAGATCGCGTCGCATCGCGTGTCGCATCGCAAAAAAGCTTCTGTGAATCCCGCTTTAAGCTCATAGAATATTGCTCCCAGATGCCGAACAAACGATTTACCAATGCTGGCCTAGAGCCCAGTATACTGTAGTAGAGGCCATTTCTGAATCCCAGCTTCGCCGTATGCAACCAGTCCACACTTTATATGACTCGCACCATCGTACATTCACTGTGCATGTTCGATTTTTTTTATTTTTTTTCCAAAAAAATCAAAACGTATGCGTGCGGACGACGCGAAACATAGCTAAAAAAATGATGGCCTTATGGAATGGATAAAAAGGCCTACAAAAAGTACAACATTAAAAAATATATATTAAATAATCACCCGATCACAGGGCCTACGAATTTATTTGTAGGGGTACATGATAATGTGTACGTGTGTACGGGACGCTGCCTCCGCGATACCTGTGAGGCTGTGACCAGTGGTGACATGTCGACATGACGTCGATGTGAGGCGCCAAATTTAGTCCTTTGAGTATCACATGCCGTACCTTACAAACCGAAACCGGTTTAACCAAGGAATCGTACGTACGAGCGCCTAGCGCCTCTGCGAAACTTGACCAAATATGGCGGGTACCCGTACCCGAGTCTGGCTCGCGCGGGGAAATCGTTGGCTGACGTCAGCAGTGGTTCTCGGAATTCCTCAGTGTCAGGCGTTGAAAGAGGGGCAGGTCTACGCTGACTCTTCACTTCAGATTTCACTCTCTCGAATCAGTTTGTGACTTCCGATCTCCTTCTTTTCCAAAATGTGTGACGACGACGTTGCCGCTCTTGTCGTAGACAATGGCTCCGGTATGTGCAAAGCCGGTTTCGCCGGTGATGACGCACCCCGCGCCGTCTTCCCCTCCATCGTCGGTCGTCCCCGCCACCAGGGTGTGATGGTCGGTATGGGCCAGAAGGACAGCTACGTCGGAGACGAGGCTCAGTCCAAGAGAGGTATCCTGACCCTCAAGTACCCCATTGAGCACGGTATCGTCACCAACTGGGATGATATGGAGAAGGTAAGCATTTGTTTTTCTCCTTGTTTCTGCTTTTTGTTCTTTGCTCAAGTTTCAATCCAGCTACCGGTACTTGCAGTTTGTTGTTTTGCCTTCTTGTCACACAACTGTACAACTACAAGTGACTCTTTGTGTTTTGTACGGTATATGACACATCAACAAAGCAAAGCAATCTTCTTTTTGAAATCGAACCCTAATTTGATAATCTGTTAGTCCTTGATGCGTTCTTTTCTTATAAATAAGATGTACCGGTACCATTCCGTCCTTTCTGAGTCTTTCTATTTCGTTTCCGCCCTGTTTCCTTCCCTCTCTGTATCGTCTGCCTGGATCATGGAGCTGCTCTCTTGATATTTTTGCTTTCTTTCCTGCAGATCTGGCATCACACTTTCTACAATGAATTGCGTGTTGCCCCCGAGGAGCACCCCGTCCTCCTGACCGAGGCTCCCCTCAACCCCAAGGCCAACCGTGAGAAGATGACCCAGGTGAGTGTTGCACTGCGCATGCTCCTTCTACTCCTTGTATCACTGTGGTACAGGGTGTTCGTTGCGGAGTTGTGACTGCAGTACAGTACATTCTAAACTGTTGTGGCGAGTGTAGTCGAGACCCAGTCGCCGACCCTTTCTGAGACGCTCGCAAATCCTGCATTTGAGCTAAAGAGAGTGAGAAAGAGTTTGTGACAGGATCCGTTGTAACTGTGTACTGCAAATTTATTCTTGTCCGGCCTTCGGAGCAGTTTGCATCAGTGTCTCCCATCTGTCGGTCCTCACTGTTTTATGCTCTGTAGTTCATGTAGTTGTTTGTACACTGCCCCTGCATTCACATTGACTTTCAAATTGATTTTTGCCTGACATCTTTTTTTACCTCTATTCTCCTTTTTCTCATGTGTAGATCATGTTCGAGACCTTCAACACCCCCGCCATGTACGTCGCCATCCAGGCTGTGCTCTCCCTGTACGCCTCCGGACGTACCACCGGTATCGTCTTGGACTCTGGTGATGGTGTGTCCCACACCGTCCCAATCTATGAGGGATACGCTCTGCCCCACGCCATCCTCCGTCTCGACTTGGCTGGCCGTGACTTGACCGACTACCTCATGAAGATCCTCACCGAGCGTGGTTACTCTTTCACCACCACTGCTGAGCGTGAAATCGTCCGTGACATCAAGGAGAAGCTCTGCTACGTTGCCCTCGACTTCGAGCAGGAGATGGCCACATCTGCCCAGAGCTCCTCCCTGGAGAAGAGCTACGAGCTTCCCGACGGTCAGGTCATCACTATCGGCAACGAGCGATTCCGCTGCCCTGAGGCTCTCTTCCAGCCATCCTTCCTCGGTATGGAGCAGTCTGGAGTCCATGAGACCACCTACAACTCCATCATGAAGTGCGACGTCGACATCCGTAAGGACCTGTACGCTAACGTTGTCCTGTCCGGTGGTACCACCATGTACCCAGGTATTGCCGACCGTATGCAGAAGGAGATCACCAACCTTGCCCCACCAACCATGAAGATCAAGATCATTGCCCCACCAGAGCGCAAGTACTCCGTATGGATCGGAGGCTCCATCCTCTCTTCCCTCTCCACCTTCCAGCAGATGTGGATCTCCAAGCAGGAGTACGACGAGTCCGGCCCCAGCATTGTCCACCGCAAGTGCTTCTAAATGCACGCAACGATGCAGAAACCCTTCTAATTTTGTCTTTGTTTGTCTTAGGGCTCTTTCACAAGGAGAGTATGAAATAAAGAACAATCGAAATACCATGTGTGTGTCTTCGGCATGTAGTGGGGACTGAGCGAATGTGTGCTCTTTCAGTATATTGGAGAGCCTCTTGAATGACAGCCTATTTGGAAATTGTGCATGTAATCCAGATGTGACATACATAGTGGGTTTTTGCAATGTAGTGACTTTACAGGTACACATAACGTCGTTAGTTCTCTGTTTTGATTAGGCTTGTGTTGCTGGTGGGTTTGAAAATGGACTTTTCCAGACTGGGCATTGTGAAATCCCTCCTATGCCAAACACTGCAGTCTGCAGATACTGTAGTCTCGTGTTTGAATACGGAGACTCCCTCGATTTAGGCTATTAAAGGCCTGTGGAGAATCCACAAATATCATACTGTCAGATTGCAAGGCCAAGCAGATTTTCGTGTCATCTTAAAACAGCCTACAGTGTGCACCAAAATATTTTTCCAACGGGTTACACCTGCAGCCGGCCTGGTAGGTCCTTATTTTTCAGAGACATGCTACGTTCTTATCTTAGAGGTAATTTGTACAGTAGAGTCGCGCCCTGAAGAATGTTCAGCCTGAATTTCTAAGAACGCCACAGTCTAAAAGCTAAGAACGGCGGTGTTGGTTTTCTGGCAGCTTGTGGGATACATGATCCAGTACGGATAGTTTCTAAGAACGCAGCCAGATTGCTGAGAAATAAGAACGTCCCAGGCAACCCCTTGGAAACAACGTTCTTGGGCGCGCGACTCTACTGTACTCGTTTTTAATTTATACAGAGGAGTAGAGTCTCGCGCTGGAGAACGTCCAGCCTGAAATGCTAAGAAGTCCTGACCGTAGTTAGAACGCACCAGGTCCAGACCGTCCAGTGCAGTATGCAGTGTCTTCAGTGTGCCATGTAGGGATGAAATGACCAAAAAAGTCGCCGGGCCATCAATATTGTGGAGTACATGTATTCATGAGCACCCCAAGATTGGATATTTTCGGAATTTTGCTGAAATTTACCACATATTTTGCTCAAAATTTTTTTTTTTTTTTTTAACTTGGTACAAACCGGCCTCTTGTACGGGCAGAATTAAGTAACACAGTGATACAATAAAAACAAGTACCAGTAGTTACATACATGGACCATACGAGAAAAAGCAGTGATGACGAGGCATAAACAAGTGTCTAGTGCTGTATGGCAGCTTCCGAGACAGCGAGTCGAGCGGATGACTCAGCCACCTCCGGGTGCGAATACAGCCGTCGTGCACCACGCAGGCAAGCCACGCCTGCACGGAGAAGGGCGAAGCTGAACCTGCAGCGGATCCATGCCATCACTGCAGAGTATGGCTCACCAGATTTGTCGGAGACCATTGCAGCTATTCTCTTGAGGAGAGCGGCAGCAGCTCGACCAGTACCACCAGTTGCAGCGAAAACCACAGGGATGAAGGTTCCACGCTCGACCTCCTTGACGCGCTGTTCGTATCGCCTCCGTTTTTCACGTTCATGACGCTGGTAAGTTAGCAAGCGGTGATGGAAGAGGATCGATTTGAGGGAGCAAAGGGGTTGAAAACCCGAATATCGAGAAAGACTCTCTCAAACCGACCTCCCCAAACACCACTCGCCGCAACATCAAGTCGAGCCTGGTCTTCTGTGGAGGCAGTCTTGTAGCGGAGCTGCTCACCAGAGAGCGGTTGTAAGTGTGGCTCGATAGCGACACTATTGGCGACACGTTTCAATAGCGAGGCAGTGATGTCCCGCACCTCATTGTGTCGAAGTGACGGGAAACCTCCGGTGCTGCATGTCAGGGCATGGGCTACTGTGAAGCTGGCTCCACAGACACAGGTTGACGGTAAGCGAGAAGGCCGCCAGCCATAGCACAGTGCCAAACCATCGCGGAACTCGCTTTTGGATAGCACAAATCCATGACGGGATAGCGGACGACAAGTAAGCCAGCTGGAGGCGCCAGGCTCACTTGCCAACTGAATTGTGTGCTGCAAAGTGGGCGATGCGTCGGCAGCGAAGCCACGGATGTCGGTCTTCGCTTTCTGGCGGTGATCTGCACGCTGTGACGCTTTGGCTGAGGCAACGCTGGCAAGAGCTTCCGTCACACTGAAGTCTTGGTCGAGGATGTTGGTGGTGAGCGCCGCTGTGATCGCGCGGGATGAGGCGTATTGGGTTGTTAGAGATGTTGGATTGACGATGCCCAGGCCACCATCCCGGCAAGGGAAGGCAAACAGCCGTCGCAGCTCCAGACTGACTTCTTCTCCAGTCAGGGCTGGCAGCAGCTTGGTAACAATGGCGTGTTCCAACTGATCAAGACCACTGGACGCATCCGGCAGAACACGACACAAGAATGTCCAGCGGCATGAGAGAGCACGAACAAAAGTAGTGTACGCTGCCTGGGGCTGGGTACGAGCGAAGGATGAGAGTGTCTCAATCTGCTTGCACCATTCATTGGCCTTCTCCTGGATGAACCCGTGGATGTAGTCGGGCGTGCCAATAGCAGAACCCAGGTAGCGGTTGCCGTCAGATGTTACTTGGATGCCAGTATCAGCGAAGAGGCGCACAGCGTCGTCGTAGGCATGTGGCTTGACCACAAGCACAGACTTCCGGGCATTGAGGTGATATCCGTAGGACGGACCTTCAGCCTGCAGCTTGTCCCACCACGATCGAATTGCTACCAGACGACCACCTGCAGATGAATCGTCCGCGTACCATAGCTGGCAGGTGTCCGGGGTTGCTACCGCTCTCACAAGTGGGAGGATGCCGAGGGCATAGAAAGGCATCGCCAGGGGGTCCCCCTGGGTTGTGCCTTCTTGGGACAGAATACACTCCCCTGCCACATACAAGTTGCTCGGCCGCCGGTACGAATTGATCACAACTGCTGCAAGAGAGGGGCATTGGTGGCGAATGTTTCGGATGGCCACATTGCGGTTCAGGTTATTGAACGCATTGGCCGCGTCCGCCATAATGACGCCCTCCGTTTCCTCTTGGGCGTAGACTTGGTGCATGGCATGAATGGCTGCCTCTATGCCGAAATCCTGGCCACCACAGAGTTGCAAACTTCCCGCTGCTTTCTGGATGTCGTCGCTGATGACGATCAGGATGCTTCGGCCGATAATGCGGCGCACTACCTCCCCGATCCCGCTCAAAATAGGACCAAGAATTTGGCCCGAAGATTTTTGCTAATATTTTACAAATCAACTGCTACCATGTGCACACAGCAAAAGGAATGTTGGCCAAAAGAAAAAGGAAAAAAAAACTAGGGCTGAAACGATCATTTCAACATGCCCCTGGCAACCTGAACCAGGAACTGCATACTCACAGTGGAAATTGATTCGAACTTCACAAAACGGTGGTTTTGAGTACTTTTTGGACTCAAAATCCGTAACGAGTAATCTATAACGTAACGATTACTTGATTGATAAGGAATTATCGATCGCATACTGAGTACTGTAAAACGGGTAACGTTTGCGACAATAAATGTTTGCGTTTTACAAATTGAGACTGGTTTGCGCTGTTTACTGTTTGCGATTGAACACATATGTACGACATACATGTGCGACACAGTCGAGTCAGTCCTTGCACTGAACTTTACATGGCGCGAGTTTGCGTTGTTCAAAGTTTGCGATTGGGGGCCTCTCGCAAAATTCGCAAACATTTTTACGTCGTAATACTAGTAGTTACCCGTTTTACAGTAATTGGTATAATCGTTTCAGCCCTAAAAAAAAACTTCCAAAAAAGACTAGGTTCAGCCTGGTAGGGCTTTCCCCAAATCAGCCCATTTATTTCGACTCTTCGGTCGGCTCAAAAATACATCAGATTCCGCTGCAAAATCAGCTGATAGTTCGGAAATTGGCTGCAAATTTGGAATACCGGTACTAGTACATGTACATGTATATTGGAAAATTGGCTAAACAAATTATTGGCATATTCGGGCTTCAAAATTGGTGAGGAAAGTACAGCTCCGCTAGATGGAACTGGCTACAACTGTAAGTTGCAGTGCTAATGCAGTATTTTAATTCAAGTACAATTGTACTCGTAGTCATGATCTTCCTATATTGGCTAATGTTTGTTTGAGAGGAGGTCAAAGGGCACGAGCAACGCGACCTCAACGCGCTAGTACTACAAGTACGATCGTACTGAAGTACAGAGCTCGAACGGTCACCATGGTCATGCTTGCAGCAACATCATTCGTTCGTAAGCATGGTAAACGCACTTTGCAGCAACATTTTTTTGGTAGATTTTCGGGGATTCTCAAAGGAACCATCCGAAATCGGCCAAAAGCTTAGCGATTTTTGGTCTCCTTTTCGGCGAATTTTTCGGCCGGCCGATTTGGGGAAAGCCTACAGCAAGTACAGCCTGTACTAGTGCTGGTCCCATACTATGCCATACTAGGTCATACTATGCCATACTAGGTCATACTATGCCATACTATGCCATACTATGCCATACCACAGTCCATTCAGAAATAGATGAGCGCTGGCCCTGGAGAGCTCCCGTGTTTGGCGATTTTGCCAGTGCCGCGAGATTCCAAACTTGAAAAAGGGGCCAAAAAAGGTACCTCAACTGGGGTTTGAACCGCAAATGTACTGTTCTGCAAGTGGAGTGCACGGGTTGGATTTTCATGGCTTTTCCCCAATTCAGTGAGTTTGGGGGCAAAACCTGGCCGAAATCCTATTCTTGTTATGGCTTTTGGGAGAAATGGACTTCAAAAACACGGAAGCACATTTCATGGGGGATTGCCAAAAATATTGTGACAAAAACTCAAAATTTGACCCATTTATGGCCAAAAGCTAGGATATCATCTTTTTCTGAATGGACTGTAGCCCAGGTCATACGTAGTTCCATGAAAGCGATTATCGATTGTCTTGATATCAAGGATTATCATCCGGGTAGATCTACGGGTGTGAGTTTTCATCCGTCTTTTTCAGAAAACTGCGCCCATGTAATGTCTTATTTCCACTCTCTGTCACTGTGTCTTTCTCGATTCTCAGAGAAAAAAAAGAGGGTTCGTATTTTACTATTTTCTCCTCACTGAGCTGCCTCTCGTTTCCGTACTGAACAAAGGCGAACCCGTACAGAAGGCGAGCCTCATCGGTGCTACATCAAGCGGCCTGAGCTCAGCCTCAGGCTTAGGGACACCGCTAACTAATACTTACCGTTAGTCCATGTAGAATTTCTGAGCAGGGGTCGCTGGTATCGCTCTCAGTTTGGGACTCTTGCTTCCGGCCCCTGTACGTTGAGCTCATGTGGTGCGGCTGACTGTAGATCTACCAGCTCCGGTAGTCGTTCGTCAATTCCTGGGTCTCGCCTGTCTGTCTTGCTTGTGAGCTGACCATCGGGAACGCCGTGCCAATCGAAAAACAGTAGCCCCTACGTTCTGAGTTCTGAGTTCTGAGTTGGGCCTCTCCGCATCAAATAAATAATAGAACAAGGTCGGTTTCATTTCAGACTCGGATAGAAGACATCTCCATGGCCAGATACCGGTACTACTGCAGAAAGAGGAGGTAAGTTGAGTTCAATAAGCTCGAGATTGAAATTCGAGCGAATAATCAATGTTTGCTGCTCGCTGTGCTACAATGTAGCTCTGTGGTCGCCAGCACTCGCTACAGTGTATAACGTTTCCACTTGAACACTGATAATACGCACACTCATAGGATGGCAGGGAATGTACTGTCCAAGTACATGTACAGTAAACCTCGTGAATACCGACCTCGGATATAACAACAACTCGCGAATAGCGACACAATCATTGGACCAAGTGACTACTTGACTGCACACTCTCAGCCTCACAACTAACGACAACTCGCTGATAACGACATTGTTCTCATAGTACGATCAAGGGTCATTCTTCGCAAGGTTGACTGCACAGTATTTCCAGAGTGTTAGCGGCCACACTTTAGGACACATTTAAATCGCCCCAGCGGCTCGGACTCCAAATAGTGAACGTGAATTGACCAGCAGTGCTGCTGCAATCCATGCATGGAAAGCATGCATGGTGTCAGTTGACTGCTTTTCACGTGCTGCAGACCATCTTTGCACTAATGCCAAGTTTCCACGTTTTTGACAATGTCAGTTCTGTGTACATGTGAGGGACATTGCAACCTATTGTAGGCAACTTTTGCTAGAACTTCAGTCGCAGTACTTCTCAGCTTTTGAACTATTGGTAACGTTTTGTATGTGACCGGTATCCTATCAACTTATTTGTTCTGATGTTCTGTGGCAGTGGAATATATTAACATTTTTAACATTCTATTTGAGTAACACACTTACAACAAAGTATTAGATTGCATGTCAGACGTTGAATTTTGTTGGCGTCTGTATTGCCTAAAAATGGGAGTCGGACATGCGGTGTAATCCGATCTTTAACCAAAAAATCGAATTCTGGGCACGAAAAGTAGGGGAGGAGGGTTCCGACTTCGACCCCGGTGCGGCTAACATTCCGGAAAATACCGTAGCTTTCCAAACATGATTCAATCCGGAGCAATACACTCGCGGTTGAGCCGTGTCCGCACTATGCAAGCCTTGGTGTCCGCCGGTCTTATCCGAGTATGCACTAGATGAGTTCCCCTGCACATGTATGTGATTTTCCCCCCAGCAGACAACATAATCAAATAACTTTCATAGCAGGTTTGTTCCACAAACCCGAAGTAGATGTGGAAGTGCCGAAACAATCCACTTTCAATTAGATGAGATTGCACTGTCCCTAGGCATTGGCGGATAATGCTCGAAAAGGTGGCAGATTCTGCTCAAAAAGCAGTGAAATTGGCAGAACCATACAAACCTTATGCCGGGCAATTCCTCGAATTCTGCTCCATTTCTTTATCCACATACCAAACATGCATGAAACTTACCAGAAAAAGTACCGAATTCCGCCGATTTTTCTGCCGGCATTATCCGCATATGCCTAACTGTCCCTTGTGATTGGTGTGGCCACCTAACATATTTTCTTCTACTACGGCACAAACAATGCGTGTACAGGAAGTAGGATAGTGGGACAACAGGGTTCTCACCAAAGTGATGTAGTGGGGCGCAGTGCCCGCCCTCACTTTTTGACCGCCCCCTTTCAGAAAGAATGCGCCACCTTTCGGCTTTCGTAGTGTTGGATCCCCCCCCCTCCTACTTTTTGTGCCCAGAATTCGAATTTAATGCGCCATCTTTCTATATTATGCATGATACATACATAACGTGTAGTAGCATAGCATAAAATGGCGGTAGTAATCACAAAAAGTTGGGTCCGATGATCACCCCCTTCACTTTTGCTCTGGCTATAAACGATAAGCAAATGGACGCCCGCCCACTCATTGTTTGTTGCAAGCACCGTATCCAGTATTAACGTTCTAGTTCTAGCCAAAGGGGGGGGGGGGTGTAGGGCCCCCTACTCTGTTTGCATGCCCCCCCCCCTGTGAAAAAGTCCCCCCCCCTTACTCATTTTCCGATTTTTGTGATTTTTCATGCTATTTTACGAAAATGCAGTCGATACTCAGAAGCAGAAGGTTCATAAAGGCTCTTCTCTGGGGAGAAGCCGGGGGTTCGCCCCCTTACGTTGCTTTTTCATGGCAAGAATTTTTTTTGGAAAATGGAAAAAAACCAAGTTACGGGGCAGCTGCGTTCTCTACGTTTTTTGACCTGGCTAGAACCCTGCAGTATAGTCATGCATCAAGTTTAAAATTCCGTTATCTAAACTCGTGAATCAAGATAGCCACTGCTGGATCTGACGAGGACTGTCATACCAGTCAGCGCCCTTTAAACATGTTTGCCACGGTAATAATTTGATCAAGTACGACCGCATCTTTACTGTATCCATATGAGGGTCTACCGGTTGTTAGCGGCCGTCGTGAATTCCCTTCAGGAACGGACACGATAATTTACTTTTTTATTTTATATTTTATGAGGTCTTGGACTGTCTCCATCGCCACCTCTCAATTTCTCAGGTCATCTTCTCCGAGCAGAAATGCAATGAGCAAGCTTGCACACTGAGAACGGCAGATCGCCAAGTAGGCGGAAAAGCAAACCGGCTGACATTACGCAAATAGCCAATGTAAATTAGAAGGGAACATGGGTACGAGTTATCAGGTTATGCAGCAACTGTCCACGACTCTAACAAGATATTAGAGAGGTTAAGATGCACGCTATTTCTGATGTGATGCGAAAGTTCAGCTTGTGTTATTTGGCTCGCGTGTTGAAAAACAGCGCGAGTGACCTGCAGCTCACGTCGAAATTTGGAATTTTACGCCAAATTTGACGTGAAATTGCACGTCATGTCGGAAACAACGTGCATCTTAACCTCTCTAATAAGCAGTTTGTGCCCTGTTATGGCACTTTCCGACTCCTGCTTAAGTCATGGCCAGTTTCTACAGTACTGCTCAGTGACATCCAGTCGAGTTTCTCAAGTACGTGGCGCCGGGCGTTGCGCAGCCCTAGACCTGCGAACACTGGGCTGCAAAAACGCGCATGGCGCCAACTTGACTCTGGCGACTGGATTCCATTGAGCAGGACTGTACATCACTCCTACGCATGTGTTCTGTTCTTTATTACTGGCCCAGTATCCAAGTTGAACAGCAACTGCTGTACTGGCTTCACACCTTGCAACCTTACGGCTCTAAGCCCGGTCTCTTGCATCTACGGTAGTTTTTTTACGAGCCTTTGAAAGTGAAGATGATGGCTTTGTTCAGGAGGACACTGCTAGTTTCTGTTGTGCATTGTCATCCAGTATGTATTCTAATAATAGCACAGCCACAGCATTCCAGGTAGCTTCTAAATGAAGGTGTTTGGACACGGACGGAGAGTTGGTTAGTAGTTTCCTGCCATATTGAATACTTCTGCAATATTGGCCGTTTTTTACCTTTGTGCATTGACGTGCCTCAGACGGTGACCACCCGGTGATTGTCTGAGCGGTTATTTGCGGTTATTCTTTGTTAACCATGCAGCGGAATTGTTCACTGTATTGTTTATTCCAATTGTTTCCTTTCGTCTGTGTTTGGCTCCTGATGTGCTGGCTGTGTGCTTTCAACCTACCAACCTACCATAAGAATCGCTGCGCTCCCATTATTCCATCAGATGAAGATGATGATGAGAAGAGATGATGATGATGATGCGATGAAGCATTCAGATTCTTGCAGTTGTTGCTAGAGTCGGTGTTACGTTTATTTCTTGTACTTGTGTGAAAAGATCGAAGAACACCACCTATCGAAAGGCGTGTGTTGTATGAGTGTCTACAGGGACATTATTAGCAGTTCGAAACTGAATAGAAGGGGCGTTCTCCATCACTCCGAGGCCTTGTTGTTGTGGATTGCCGATAGCGGATTCGGCGGATCTCGTGATCCTCCATAAGGGCCGATTCCCACTACGGTACCGTGAGTGCCGTGCCGACGATTTGGGTAGGTCACGTGTACCCCACGGTACGAGCTTGAAGCTGAGAGTGATTTACACCTGCGCCCAATCATTCCGTGCATTCCGTCGGCAGGCCGGATCACCATTTTTATCAATTTCTGACTTTGGTCCTGAGGGAAAATAGCGGGGGAGATGACTGGAGAAAGCTCAAGAATCAACCAATCGAAAAGCCAAAAGCCAAGAAAAAACTTCGTACCACAAATACAAAAGAAAGAAAAAACTTCCTTTCAGGGAGTAGTAAAATACCTACTACTCACTGCATTCGACCTCACGGAATACCACGGCATGCCATTTCCACCCCCCAGAGACCCTCGGCACCGGAATGTCCACGGCGCGGCACGGCAGGAGCCACGGAATGAACTCGCGCCAAAACTGCCCCTCACGTGAGCAAATCACCATGGGTACTCACGGCACGGCACTCACGGTACCGTAGTGGGAATCGGCCCTAACATGGTCGCATGGTAGCAGAGGATGGTTTTCCAGTAGTGTCAAAGTGAGTCGACAGTTGTAGTGAGTTTCGATATCGAAGATGGAGGACGTTGACACAAGAGTCGAGAGTAGCGCGGAAGACGCGGTAGAAGAGTCGCAACAGCGCGGCGGTACGCCTCAGCAATCGGATTCTGTGGCGAGAGATGAGAGCATTGTCGTGTTGCGCAAACGGAAGGCGCAAGCAAAGGGACACTTCACCAATGCAAGGAGGGCGCTGTTGGTAGGTGCACACAATGGGCAGATTGAGGACGTAGAAGCGGAACAGTCACGTCTACAAGGCTGCATGGAGGAGGTCGCGGCAGTCATCGACGAATTATTGTACATCACCAGCGATGTCAAGGACAAGTTACTGCTGATAGCAGAACTGGAAACGCTACAAGCCGAGTACAGTGCCGCAGTTGAGGATCTGCCTGTGCCTTCGTACGGGACCGGAGGCGATCAGGAAGTCACTCAGGCGCAACAAGGAAGTGATGCAGTATCCAGCCAGCGAGGATTTACTGAGAGTGGTAGATCTACTCGTAGTCGTAGAGGTCACACACGGACCTGGCCCTGGGACTCGGCCAGTGCAACTAGTCCTAGATACGCGCCGGAATCTAGTACTGTCGGAGGACTCGCGATGAGTGCTCTAGGTGATTGGCAGCAGAGCGCTGAGCCTGAACCTGAGGAGGCCGGCTTTCTCAGCGGTATCGGAGGCTTCGGAGCCTTTGGCGGAGTGCGAGGAAGACAGATGCCCGTGGCTTCGTGGCCTGGGTACAGATATCGGGAGAGACCACTAGCTGCGTTACAGGAAGAAGATCCATGGATGCGTCAGTCATTCGCAGCGCACTCGGACTCCCCCGACTCGGAGACTCGAGACACGCGCGCCGAGTCACTTGAACAACACCAGGGTTTCGCCAGCTACAGCCAAGGAGCAACGGACATCGCGAACCAAACATCACTGCTAGCTTCGAAGGCTAGCGGAGCTGCATCAGCAGCGTCAGTGCCCTCAACTAGTGCAAACATAGTCAATAGTTCGACAACCACGGTACTCGCTTCCGGAAGATCGCCATCGATCACAGCCACTAGCATCTGTGCTAGAGCGCCTACACTGACCACAGCCAGCGCGCCAGCGTCAGCTCCGAACCTTCCAAGTAGTAGTAGTAGTCGAACGAGCGTACCCGCGGCTGCGTCTTGGACAAGCCACAGCCTACGTGCACCGGTGTCAGCAGTCAGTGCCAGTACTAGTCAACCCTATGCAGGTAGCGCTCCAGTCCTACAGCCTGCAGCGTCTAGTTCGCAGTTTGGAGGCCATCAGCACTTTCAGGCTGCCATGCCCAGGGCAAGACCACCGCCACCAGCGTTTGCTCCACCGCCTGGACATGAGCCATGGACGCAGATGAAGAGAGTATCCATAGAAACTTTCACAGGAGACAAGAGGAGGTATGAAGAGTGGAAGGCGTCCTTCATTGCCTGTGTTGATTCGTCACCAGCTACTCCAGAGTACAAGTTCCTCCAGATGAAGCAGTTTCTGGGCGGGGACGCGTTGCAAGCCGTCGCCAATCTAGGCTACACGCAGAGAGGCTATGATACAGCCAAGGCACGGCTAGAGAAGAAGTTCGGCGGCAAGCGCCGTCAAGTCGCAATGTATGTGGAGGAGCTGGCTCGGTTTACCGGCATCTCCGGAGACGACCCCAGGGAGCTTGAACGCTTCGCGGATTTACTTGAAGTCGCCACAGTGAATCTGCAAGATGCTGGTCATTTCGCTGAGCTTCAGGCCGGAACATTCTACATGAACCTGCTACGGAAGCTGTCTGAGAAGCTCGTCGCCCAATATCAGCGGTGGCTATTTGAGCAACGGAAGCAAGAGTCGGTTCTCGCTCTGCTAGAGTGGGCTACCCAAGAGGCGGAGTTCCTCGTTACGGCAACGGAGACAGTACGAGGGATGACGCGGTCCCGGCAACCCAGATGGAGCAAGCCGACCACGAATGCCAGCGGCAACAGTGAAAAGGCCCGGACCTATGCCAGTTTCAGCACCAGCTCAACCCCGCAGAAACCGCAGAAGTCGCCGAAGTGCCCCACTTGCGAAGGAGAGCACGGTATCTGGCGGTGCAAGGCATTCCTGGAGATGGACAACGTACAGAGATGGACTGAGGCCCGGCGAGCAAATCTCTGCTATCGCTGCTTGGCATTTGGACACCGAGGTGGTAAATGCAAGCGTGGTTGGACATGTGGAGTAAACGGCTGCCAGGATAATCATCATCGTCTCCTCCACGCTACGAAGGGTGGTGCGCAGAAAGGCACGCCGTCTAGTGGCCAAGCCAAGGATACACCCAGTGATGCCGAGAGTAAGAACCGGACAGGCGAATTAGGTGGTTCTTGTCACGCAGTGCAGGCTGTTACCGAGGGGGAGCTAACAGCTGGAGCGACAATGGCAGCTCACTCGTATAGCAAGGTGGCACTACGGATTGTGCCAGTGATGTTACGCAACGGCCCACAGGCAGTCACGGTGAATGCCTTACTGGACGATGCTAGTACAACCAGCTACATCAACACAGCCGTGGCTGGCCAGCTCGGCATCAGTGGAACTTTGCGACGGTCGACAGTCAGTACATTGAATGGGAAGGTGGAGACCTTCAGGACAGCACCGGTCAGCTTTACCATCGCTAGTATGGATAACTCGTATCAGCAATCGGTGGCAGCGTTCACCACAACGAACGTAACCGGAGACCTACAGCCTGTGGACTGGTCGCAAGAAGCTGAGAAGTATGGTCACCTCCGGGATATTCCCTTCCCGGCACTGCACAAGCCCAACGTCATCGAACTGTTGATTGGAAGCGACAATGCAGAGCTAATGATGTCCCGTCGAGACATTAGTGGCGCTCCCGGACAACCAATAGCACGTCAAACACCGCTGGGATGGACATGCGTTGGCAAAGTACATGCAGCGGACACAGACTCGCACCAAGAGGCCTTACACGGCCAGTCTTTCCTGTGTTACGGCGGCCCATCTGTGACATCACTTGAGGCAACGCTACAGCGTTTCTGGGAGGTAGAGCGCTACGGCATGAGCGATGGGCTTCAGGAGCCTGGCATACGATCAGCCGAGGATGAGAGCGCGCTCAAGACAGTGCAGCGGGCTATACAGATGGTGGATGGACGATACCAGGTTAGCATACCATGGAACAGCAGGAAAGTTGAGCTCACGAATAACATTGTGATGGCCAGGAAACGGCTGACAAGCACAGAGCGCCGCCTGCAAAAAGATAGCACAGTTGCAGCGGCCTACCGAGATGTGCTGAAGAGCTACGAGGACAAAGGCTACATCCGGGAGCTTGGTGCAGCAGAAACGGAACAAGATCAGTGCTGGTATCTGCCACACTTCGCAATCGTAAGGCCACAGAAGACCACAACAAAAGTTCGCATAGTATTCGACGCAGCAGCTAACTACCGTGGACTGAGTCTGAATGATGCAATCAACCCGGGGCCAAGGCTGCAACGAGACCTCTGTGACGTCCTGACACGGTTTAGAAGAAAACCAGTTGCGATCGGATGCGACATCTCTGAGATGTACCTACAAGTGGCATTAGCACCGGAAGACAAGCCGTATCATCGCTTTCTGTGGCGGGACAGGCCAGACGCTGATGTGCAGCACTACGAGTTCAATCGCCTCGTCTTCGGGATCAATGCATCGCCGTTCCTAGCTCAATACGTGGCACAGCAAACGGCGCGAGAGCATGCAGTTACGCACCCTCTGGCAGCGGATGCAATCCTGGCATCGACGTACATGGAAGACACCATGGATTGAAGTTTACCCGGGTCCAGACGGGCATGTGCGAGTTGTGAAGCTGCAGGCCGGTAATCAGCAATACAAACGGCCTATCTCCCGTGTGTGCCCACTGGAATGCTGAAGTCATCTAGTGAGGTACCGCTACAGTCAGTAGCCGATATACTGAATGTATCATACCGAGAGGATCACTGTGCAAGCTGTGTGCCTTGCTGAAAACGTGAAATAGCTATTCATATTCTTCCGTTGCAGCATGTGGTGCTGCTGCCCATTATTCTCTGTGCACATTTGTTACGCTGTATATGCATTTTTGGCATAGCAAATCAGTAGTTGCCACATGCTACTCTGGGAGCATATGGCGAGGGGGAGGATGTTCAGGAGGACACTGCTAGTTTCTGTTGTGCATTGTCATCCAGTATGTATTCTAATAATAGCACAGCCACAGCATTCCAGGTAGCTTCTAAATGAAGGTGTTTGGACACGGACGGAGAGTTGGTTAGTAGTTTCCTGCCATATTGAATACTTCTGCAATATTGGCCGTTTTTTACCTTTGTGCATTGACGTGCCTCAGACGGTGACCACCCGGTGATTGTCTGAGCGGTTATTTGCGGTTATTCTTTGTTAACCATGCAGCGGAATTGTTCACTGTATTGTTTATTCCAATTGTTTCCTTTCGTCTGTGTTTGGCTCCTGATGTGCTGGCTGTGTGCTTTCAACCTACCAACCTACCATAAGAATCGCTGCGCTCCCATTATTCCATCAGATGAAGATGATGATGAGAAGAGATGATGATGATGATGCGATGAAGCATTCAGATTCTTGCAGTTGTTGCTAGAGTCGGTGTTACGTTTATTTCTTGTACTTGTGTGAAAAGATCGAAGAACACCACCTATCGAAAGGCGTGTGTTGTATGAGTGTCTACAGGGACATTATTAGCAGTTCGAAACTGAATAGAAGGGGCGTTCTCCATCACTCCGAGGCCTTGTTGTTGTGGATTGCCGATAGCGGATTCGGCGGATCTCGTGATCCTCCATAACAGGCTTTTCCTCACTTTCTAACCTGTGTCCTGAATGCGTTGTGCTCTGGTTTGCAGGCTGAACAGTGGATACTTTACAGTCAATGTGCACTGCACTTCAGCGAACAGTGTCAGGGTGGCAGCGACCTGATCAAGATGTATCCCTGTGTGTCGTCAACCACGACCGCTGTGCTGCATTCTCCTATCGCCAGATTGCTGCGGATATGATGGAAGCATGCGCGTGACCATATCGCAGCTAATGCTAGCTTGGTGTTAGCCAACACAGGTGAGATATCATCCAGCAATCCCAAACAAGCATTATAGTCGCCAGACACAGACACACGCACCCCCCCCCCCCCTTCCCCACGCCACATTCAATTACGACACTAGTAAGGTTTTCATTTCCTGGGTTGAAGAAGACGCATTCGCATTCAAAGGCCTGCGCTGTGCATGACCAATACGTTGGGACGGGCGAGGCAGCCCTTCATCCTTGACTGAAAGACTGAATTTTTGCCACCCCTGTGGCCGGGCATGATAACAGAATCATGTGCACAGAAAGAACTCAAGTACATTGTAATGCAGAATCATGTGCACAGAAAGAACTCAAGTGCATTGTAATGCAGAATCATGTGCACAGAAAAAACTCAAGTACATTGTAATGCAGAATCCTGTGCACAGAAAGAACTCAAGTGCATTGTAATGCACACTGATCTGTGTTTTTGACTTGCAGGAACAAACTGTATGTCGAAGGGTGTGCCATTCATCTCTCAAAGGATGATGTCGAAAGTCTAGACTAGAAGACGCCACTTCGATCAGCTTGTCATCCTTCTCCAATCTGATTGAGAAGTGCCAGTTGTGATGCTGCAACATTTCAACCTGGGATTCAGGCCGCTCCCCACCTGGGATTCAGGAAGTTCCCCACCTGGGGTTCAGGCTGCTCGCGACCTATTGTGTCAGGTAAGCAGTAAGCACAAATAGGCCATCTTCTCAGGCATGCATGGTGGTTGTGTTCCTTTTAGTGTCAAGCATTGCAGCAAACACTTTTCCCGACTGAAGAGAATCATTAGGAACGAAACACACTGGTTGCAGCACTCCAAGTGCACAGAACAGTTTCTTCTTTCCACCTAGCACCCGCGATGTGCGATCACATGTGAGCCGTGCGTTACTAGTACATCAGTGTCACCGTACAAACAACACCAACTAATTCTCGCTTACTAACATTGGCGATATCCGATCAGGCGGTCACCCGGGTCCCAGTGTATGTACCATCTATGCAGAAATTTGTAGTGTGATTCCGCAGCTACATCTCAAGGGACAAACACGTGCAGCGTGTGTGCTCTTGAAATCAGAGCACTCCAATTTCAGAAATTTCCGGTGCTCAATATTTTCGATACGAGGGCAAAAGGCCAGGTTAGGTGAGCAGAAATTGTAGGTACAGAGAAGCAGTTACCCTGTTGGATTGTGTGTGTTGGTGTTTGCTGGGTGTATAGTCAACTTTGCGTATAACGACACTCGGCGGAGGCATCAGAAAAGTGTCCTTACTCGCAAAGTGTTCTTATACCCCAAGTCTCATCATATGTATACAGGTAGAAGGGACTTTGCTCTGGGCATGGACATTCTGTCGTTATTCGTGAATTGTCGTTATACCCGCAGTCGTTATTAGCGAAGTTGACTGTATTGAAATTTTAGGTATGAAACAGATGCACCGAAAGTACCGAAAATAAAAGTACACCGAAAATTTGTGAAATTACAGTTCTTCTAGCCGGGTACAGGGATACTTCAGTCAGGATAAAGTTCTCCCTGATGTATCACACCCTTTTCTTTGCATCATATACACGCATCTTTTCATGACCCTGCAAACCTGTATCCAGTCATTTGGCCTCGGATACACAATACTCAGGCAATAATCACAGATTGCTATGTCCATGGGGGAGGAGGTAGTGTGCTTTAGTCCATGGGGGAGGAGGTAGTGTGCTTTAGTCCCTGGGGAGGAGGTAGTGTGCTTTAGTCCATGGGAGAGGGGGTAGGGTGCTGTAGTCCATGGGAGAGGGCAAAAGTGAAGGAGAGCGCAGCACCGCGCTATGTCGCTTTGGCGAGAACCCTGGCAAGACATGGTAACCCTATGCACTACAGGCCGCAATCCGACCCTGGAGGTAGAACCTTTATCAGTTAATGCTTCTACTGTCATGGACATGGAAATCCGGTCGCACGTCTAGCGGCCCCAGCGCGCTGGTCATGCAGCCGTGGGTAAGCAGTACACACATACGCGCTGCAGCTCGCATGACTGTGCACTGTTCTGTATGCGCTGAGGGCGCCGGCCCCGGTCAATCGACTGGATTTCCATGTCCGCTACAGTACCTGGATCTTATTAGGGGGCTTGTTGAGTACTGCTGGTATGTAGTAAATTTTGTGAAAGTCCAAAAACAACTGGCGTCAAGTTGGACCGGTCACTAGTGTGGGCCGACGTATGACATGGTAGTATGCTGCACAGCACACTGCACTACATAATTATGACATGGTGGTATGCTGCCCAGCACACTGTACCTGGGCGAGTGGGGCGCAACACCCGGCCTTACGGTTAGCCATTACAGACACCACAGTGCCGCTCAAAGAAATCCGATCAAAGAAATCCGATCACATAAGGAAGATGTGAAGTTTGCAACCTGCCCCATTTCACAGCCCATTGTTCACAAGTCTAGGGCTGCGCAGCGATTGGATTCCATTGAGCGGCGCTGTGGTGTCTTGAACCGCACAGTGGCTGTGGTGTCAAGATGGAGCGGGTGTCACAAAAACGTACTACAACACAAGCATGCCCACGGCAGACTCCTTAGAGACTGTGTCACATACCCAGCACGTCTGATTGATTTGCAAAGTCACACAACACGTCCGATCTAACTTGCAATACACTCATTGCCGAAGTTGTGTTGCCATGGTGCAAAAATGGCGTTGGATGGCTACGCCTGAGCGCTCGCGCTGTCATCGCAGCCCACGACACGTCTTCCTGCTGTGCTTTCCTGACAAATTAATTATTTTGTTTCGCTTTGTCCTTGTTGCTGGAGGGTTTGATTCTTTGAGATACGGTAGAGCGATTTGGAGTTGTTCAGCCGAGAGTAGTCCTGAGAAATGGAGAAAGAATGGGAGAGAACGTGGACTGCGGATCAGGTCGCTCTGTTCCAGCGGAGGCGAGCAGAGGGTTACGAGTCTCAGTGCCCAGGCACGTCGCTCCTGATTATTTCAAGGGGCTCGATGTGCAAGTGGCACTCGAAACCAGTGCTGCGCAGAGTGCCCATGTTCCTGCCAGTGTCGCTGCTTCAGCCGGGCTGGCGCTGGCGTCTCCAGTGCAAGCAGTATACCTAGTAGCTAAAACCACTCCTGGACCTGCTGTAAAACCCGCCACTCAGGGCCAGTGCAAACAGCAGCTGATGCTGCTACTGAAGGGGCCACACATTCACTTCTGTCCAGCTCTGTCCTGCGCGCGCTCCCACCTCTTGTGGGGATATCATGCGCTTACGCATGCAAGGGCTGCGCCAACTTTGCAAAGACAGTATTCCCTACCAAGGGCGTGTATCCAGACGTGATCTTTACCTTCTCATCTGTGAACATTTCCACTTGAGTACTGCTGGCGAAGGGGTTCCAGACGAGGAGGCAGACAAGCCTGCATTACCAAAGCCAGTAATGGCAGCGTACAAGAAGCTACCAAGCTTTTCACACATAACATCTGGCTGGTCTCTATCTCGCCTAACTAAAATCCCTTTCTTCATTACTGAGGCTGTCAAGCACTATTATGTGAAATTCACCGGACAAAGATTATGACAAGGAGAGCTTGCAGTGCTACAAGCAACTTCGTGCGTACCAATTATTTGATAAGCACCACCTTCACCATTTGGAGGGAAACCTGTTTGCAGGTGGAACAAACTTTTGTTTCGTCCGTGCGAAATGCTGGCCATCACAAGATACATCAAAGCAAGCCTACACGTGTATCGTCTGCATCAGCAGGGACGATCCAGTGTGCTACGGTGGATACTGCCAGTGCATTTCCGGATAATGAGAGTGCTGTTCACATGTCGCGGCTTTGCTGTTTGCGCTGGATGATTTTTGCAGCCATGGCATGCAGAGTTTGTCTGGACCTTCTGTAACAGACATGTTGTATGCATGCACGCTCGTGCTTCTGACTGTTTTTCTAGATCATGGCTTCTCTTCTGATCTTTCCTCGTCATGTCTGTTGACTTTTGTGAATTATATCATCTTGTCAAACATAATAACATTACACTGTGAACGAAAGCAACATTTCATTCCACCTCACCTCTCAACCCCTCACAAACAACCGAAAACTTGTCATCGATTGCAGTTATTTTTTAACGACTTTCTGGATCAATAATCATCATTTTTATGTCTTCAAACCAGAAATTGGCAGAGATCAAAATGGTCTGTCATCATAGTAAAACATTGACTTACAAGACATCAGTGTCTGCTCCAGCGCCGGGTGAGCCGGGTAATCCACCCGGTTGGGCGGCGCTTGGACCCGGTTGAAAATATAGTACTGGGTCACCTGTGACCCGGTTGGTACTTTACACTTTCGAACTTTGAAAGGACTGACTACACGGCTTGTATCAAGAGTACATGAAAACGGTTTTCATGTACTCTTGCTTGTATGTGTCAGATACTTCTTCTTCCTTCGTAATTTTCTAATTCCTGTCCTCTCTTTTCTAAATGCGGCTTATCCATTCGCCTTTATATCATTGGGCCTAGTTCCCGTTTATTGTCCGAATGCAAATAAACCAACCAACCAGTTAAAGCACGTGACTCGGCTGGTGAGACAGCGCCAGGTACATGTGTACCCGGCTCCGACCCGGTTGAAATGGTTGCGCCAGGTACACGTGTACCCGGCTGTCCTACAATCCTAGAGCAGACACTGGACATTTCTGAATAATAACTTCGGACTGACGTTAGATTATTACTGGAACAAATCATTTCTGAATGCACAGATTGAGCTAAGTGGAATACTTGGTTGGTTGATAGAACTTGTATTTCCGGTGGAATATACGTAACAATCTTTTTCACATTCACGCAGTATTTATTGGAACAAATTCATATTTTGTGATGATGATGGTCAGCCAGTGTCGATGAAACGTCTAATGGCCATCGCTGAGGACCAGTGGCATACAAATGTCTAAGGGTAGATAGGCCGCGCCAAGTTTGCATCCTCTTGGCTTTGGGTTCGAGGTATTTGAACAGGGCAGAGAACACTGCGGAGTTAGGCAGCCCGGTGAAGTGCCTGAACTTGTCAGGATTGTTTCTGATGCTGGCTAAATCGATCGAACGACACTTCAGGCTCTCGTACTCTTTTTTTAATTTCACTGAAGTCTTTTTCTAGGCCAGCCATGTGATTATCAACTTCACTCGGGTCACTTACACGGATATATCTGTGATCACATGGCAAACCCTTCACATGACCAGGGGTCGGTGCTGGGTCAATAGCCGAACAGACACCACAGAAACGACCCCGGAATCATCAATATCTTGTGGCTCCTCAGACTCTTGACGTTTTCTCTTCAGAACTCGTCTCGCTGGTTTAGGAGTTGCCGTCCACTGGAACTGGGTTGGCACAGCGGTGGGGTTGAGCCATTTTCTTTCTGGCTCCTCACCAGACAGGAGCTTGCCGACGTAATCATCTTGTTTGAAATGAGAGCTGCATACTCTGGTGTTTGATGTGATCTTGAAATTTGATCCCACGTCCCTCCTAATTTCAAATTGCCATAACTTGCACCTTTCTGCATCGCTGGGAAAACGATGAATTGCAAGTGACATATCTAAAGACCGATTACTGCAGAGCGGAACAGCACAGTAGTAGCCCCTGCCTGAAGTTCTTTTCCGCTTCTTGGCAGGTTGGCTATCAGTGCCAGATTCCACTGCGGCTGACCCCACGGATACTGAAGGCGAAGAAACAACACCAACACTAGCTGCAGCGACAGTTTGTTCGACTGGAACCGGTTCAGGAATGGTTTTAGCTACTGCTTGCACTGGAGACGCCAGCGCCAGCCCGGCTAAAGCAGCGACACTGGCAGGAACATCGGTACTCTGCACAGCGCTGGTTTCGAGTGCCACTTGCACATCGAGCCACTCGAAATAATCAGGAGCGACGTGCCTGGGCACTGAGACTCGTAACCCTCTGCTCGCCTCCGCTGGAACAGAGCGACTTTATCCGCAGTTCAGGTTCTCTCACGTTCTTTCTCCATTTCTCAGGACTACTCTCGGCTGACCAACTCCAAATCGCTCTACAGTATCTCAAAGAATCAAACCCGGCCTCCAGCAACAAGGACAAAGCGAAACAAAATAATTTTGTCAGGAAAGCACAGCAGGAAGACGTGTCGTGAGCTGCGATGACAGCGCGAGCGCTCAGGCGTAGCCATCCAACGCCATTTTCGCACCATGGCAACGCATCTTC
Source organism: Sycon ciliatum (assembly GCF_964019385.1). NCBI lineage: Eukaryota > Metazoa > Porifera > Calcarea > Leucosolenida > Sycettidae > Sycon > Sycon ciliatum. Next base: position 20,734,567 of record NC_088652.1, on the reverse strand, counting down.
GGCAATGAGTGTATACCATGCAATGACGTCATCGTCTTAAAAATAACATTTTACAAAATTTAATGTTCAATGTTATAAACTGGATTTGCTACGCCACCCAGACTCCGAATCAGATTCACACAAAATCAGCCCACCACAGCTAGAAGTATCTGGTGTTGTTGGACACTCAATGATGATGTGTGTATACAGAGGATCAACAGATTTAAATAGCATTCTGCATGATTGTCAGATCATGGGAGGTGCAGCAGGGAAAAAAATGTTTTGGGTGGTCAAGTGTGGAGTCAGTTAGTGTGCGTGCATATGTGTGTACGTGTGTGTGTGGGAGAGGGGGGGTGAAGGCATATGTGTGTGTGTGTGGGGGGGGGGGGGGGGGCTGAAGGTGATTGATCACCTGTCTGATCAGGCAAAAATCAGAGTCAAATGTAGCACGTAAATATGCTGCTATTTCTCAAACCTTGACTCTGATTGGCTGAGAGGACAGGTGACCAATCACTTCAGGCGCTAGCTTCGGAGAGAGGGAAGGTTATATAAGTAATCATTCTGGTAGGGGATGGTGGTCGGGGTTCGGGATGGCCAATACTATAGAATTTTCTTCGCATGAATTTTCTTCGCCGGCTTGCTTCTTGCTGGCTTGCCTTCTTGCTGTCCCCCTGTGTCTGCAGGACAAGAGACAACACACAGACAACAATGGCCGACACGCATTGCGCGAAATCACGCGACACCTGTACATTTTAATTTTCGATCTGCGGGATGAAGATGACGACGTCCATGCATCAGGTATCAGGGGGTAGTAAGATACTGGTATATTACTACTCCACGCCTCAAATCGTGCTGTCAAGCGTATGCGGGGGAGTGTATCATGCCATCCCTTACACTTTCCAGCTCAGGGTTACCCTCGCTACCAATGGACGAAATTTCAGGGTCACAGCTTGCGCAACGGCTTTGTCCTGTGCGAATGGCCACTCGACATACTCAGCACAAATTTTCTATTGCATGCATGCACAAAATGTTCAACTTTCGTATTTTTGGCGACTTTACCACCGTCGTGGAGGCTGGTTGGTGAGGAGCAGGTAGCCATCCCTTGTGGAATCAAACACATGGTTCCACAGTGTGGCTGATTCCGCAAGAGCCAGGTCCATACGAGGAACATTCGCTTTGTCTTTTGCCATCGAAGTAAGTCACTTTTCTTGTTCTCAGTGTTTTTTACGTTCAACGTTTCTGAGATTTTTGAATTATTCACTTTTCATTCTTTCATACTTTATTTCTACTGCCTCACTTGCCTTCTGATCTGGAGAATGTGACGGAGGTGACTGTTGGTTACTGCCTGGTATAACGGTTGTCGTGCTGTTGCTGTATTTCCGTCCTGCTCGCGACGTTGTAGATCACAAACAATTTGAAATCACATGAATTGTACTTACCGTCGTGCGTGCGGTATTAGGATACATTGCGACGATCTAATCTGCACAGTGTTTCCAACACTGTGCAGATTAGATCGTCGCAATGTATCTATATGTGTGTCTGGTCATCCTGTGCCACGCAAGAACTCCAACCAGACGCATTCGTCCTCGGCCCTGTTGATCGATTGTCCACTCGTCTTTCCTTGAAGAACGATCTATCAAAAAAAATTGAGCTCGAGGACTTTTTGCAAAAAACGGCTGAAAAAAGGAAGAAAAAAGGGTGCTCAGAATGAGATTCGAGTACACAACCATGGTCCCAGCAGTTTATGTGGATGTCGCTCATAGATGCGCGATTTCGCGCAATGACTGGAGGAAGACAATTGAAGAACTGTCAGCAGACATTGCCAATATGCAGTTCATTGGTTTGCAAGACAAGATAACATTAACAATCACAACAATGGCCGACAAGAGAAAGGAGCCAATGAAGGAATTATCAGACATTTTCAGTGTTCACCAATGCTTAGCTGCTGCTTTTTGTACTACTAGTATTCTTCCCACAAGTAAACTGCATTCTTCCCTGCATTACCACTGCAGTATGGCCAGGGGTTGTCTTGACTGAGTGTGGTGGAGGTGTGTGTGTGTTGTGGGGGGGGGGGGGGGGGGAGGAGGACAAGAACGAATCCTGCTGCTTCATGCTGGGACTCAATGCCTGTGTGAATATGATGGTGTGTGTGTGTGTGTGTGTGTGTGTGTGTGTGTGTGTGTGTGTGTGTGTGTGTGTGTGTGTGTGTGTGTGTGTGTGTGTGTGTGTGTGTGTGTGAGGGGATACTACCACTGCTGCAGATCAATAGTGTGTGTGTGTGTGGGGGGGGGGGGGGGGGGTACTACAGCTGCTGCATGGTTCAATTAAACCTGAATGGAAGCGGACAGTTCATGAATACAAGCCTGTGGCAGAGAACACCATACAACCCGTCAGGTGCGTAGCCCCGTGTACCCCCTATAAATTTCGACCTAGGTTCAGCATGTACATAATCACCATGAATGATGACATGCACCAGCCAACCTACACATATGCGGCCGTGCACCCCCCCCCCCCCCCCCTGCAAGGGGGATCAGCTACGCCCCTGATCCTTACATGCACAAACGAAAAAGCAATGCAATAGTAAGGCACATGCCCTTTTCCTGCGACGGAGCTCCGAGTTGCCTTCTAGCACCCATGCAAACATGCACACACTTGCATGACAAGAGACAGGAATAGACCTGGACCGTCACAATTCACAAACATCAAGAAGCACAAAGCATGGATAAGTTGAAATAACGTTATCAGATCAGATGGGCAGGATACGCAACTGATGCTACTGTTGTAGCAGGGGCGTCGGACACGGTACGGTCACTACGGTATTGACCGTACTACCTTTTGCCCCAGGTACCCCGTAAATCAAAAAATCCACTGATCTGGACTGTAAATTTCCAAAATTTTCGGCTCCACCCCCCCCCCCCGCCACAAGTAAACTGTACTTCAGATGACTGACCGTACCACACTAATATACCTTCCGACGCCCCCTGTGTAGTATGCCATACACTCTTTGCCCCCTGTGTGGTAGTGTGCACTGCACTCTGCCAGTGCCCAGCACTAGGACACTCTCTCTACACTGGGTGCAGCATCTGGTAAATAAGGAGCGCCCTGCTCGCGTGAGAGTCAGTCACAAGGAGTTTCCACACGCCCTCAGGAATGTCTTCAAGGATCAAGACGCAGATGCACTTTTGAAGTCGTAAAGAGGTGGGAGGTGAGTTGATCAAACAAACCAACACATAATACATGTAACACTATAGTCACCATGATTATGTTTCACATTGCCAGAGGAACTACGTGTTTGGCAAAGAGTGACTGAAAAAACAATGGGATTTCAAGCCAGGTTGAAGGAGCAATGACAATGGTGGGAACAACAGCACCAGCACCTCCAACCAGTACCACACCTCCAACAGTACCAGCACCTCCAACAGTACCAGCACCTCCGACAGTACCAGCACCGCCAAGAGCACCAGCACCTCCAACAGTACCAGCACCTCCAACAGTACCGCACCTCCACAGTACCAGCACCTCCAACAGCACCAGCACCTCCACCAGTACAGCATTCAACAAGCAACTCGTCCAAGAGCACAGGCCGATTTGCAGAGCAGTAACGTTATACATGTACAAGTGCAGTGTTTGCGCACTCACTTGGTTGTTTTTGTTCAGCGATAGGGAGCATAATGAGAGAGAACCAAGAGAGAGAGAGATAGAGAGAGAGAGAGAGAGGGGAGAGAGAGAGAGAGAGAGAGAGAGAGAGAGAGAGAGGAGAGAAGAGAGAAGAGAGAGAGAGAGAGAGAGAGAGAGAGAGAGAGGGAGGGAGGGAGGGAGAGAGAGAGAGAGAGAGAGGGAGAGAGAGAGAGAGAGAGAGAGAGAGAGAGAGAGAGAGAGAGAGAGAGAGAGAGGGAGAGAGAGAGGGAGAGAGGAGAGAGAGAGAGAGAGAGAGAGAGACAGAGAGAGAGATAGATAGAGATAGAGAGAGAGAGAGTTTGTGAGAGAGAGAAAGAAAGAGAGAGATGCAAAAAACTAGCACAAGAAAACTGCCAACACTAAGTTGCTCTTCAACTGCCTCACTCGGTGTGTGTGTGTGTGTGTGTGTGTGTGTGTGTGTGTGTGTGTGTGTGTGTGTGTGTGTGTGTGTGTGTGTGCCCAGTGTAGCTAGCACGTCCAGTGTGGTGTGGTGACCTTGTACCCGAGCACATCTCTGCTGTGGTGACCTTGTACCCGAGCACGTCTCTGGTGTGGTGACCATGTACATCAGCAACCTCATAGCAGCCAATTTACCCGTGACAGCCAATTTACCCGTGACAGCCATTTTCTGGTGTGGTGGCCATTTTCTGTGTGGTGGACCGAACTACGCTGACTATACACGAGCTACGCGCGCCGCGAGTCTTGAATGTCACTACCCCCCCCCCCCCTCCCCCCAAGAATGCAAGACTGAACTAGCCCCCCCGACCCCAAACAGTGAGGACTGACCTAGCCCCCCCCCCCCCCCCCTCAGACAAGCAAGACTGAACTAGGCCCGCTCCCCAGTCAAGCAAAGACTAAGGTTAGCCCCCCCCCCCAAGAAAAGGAATACTACATGTGCAAATTAGCACCCCCCCCCCCCCTCTCCAGACCAAAAAGACTGAACTAGACCCCCTCCCCATTCAAGGAAAAACTTAAAACTACCCCCCCCCCCCCCAGACAAACAAGCCTAAACCAGCTCCCCCCCCCCCCCCGCCCCATGACAAGTGAACCTAACATGGACCCAGACAAGCAATACTGCAATACTGAAGGAGACGCCCTACACATACACACACTCGTTCTCTATTTTTCTTTGCAACATTGTCATAGCTATACACCATTGCCTGTGGGTATACATGGTATATGGACATCACCAACTGATGCATACCCTGACATGACGCCATGCCATCCCAACATGTATGACAGCATGCATTGCCACTGTACGCAACACTCCCAACGCAGCCTGTATAACCTCTATTGCACACAACCAGCAGAGCTGACAGCCAACTGACAATGTTGTTCATATTTGGACTTCTGATTTTCAGTATTTTTGCACTGTGTTTTTTCTCTCACTGCCAATGTACTGTCATGTGCAGTGCTTTTAAAACATGTTCTGTATTTTCCTTTACTTTACTGTATTTTCCTGGGTGTTAGCTGCACTGGGGTATAAGCCGCACCCCACCCCCACATGGCTGATCTATCCGTATCGACTTTCCGTGTAGTTGCTCAAATTCTGTAGTACAGACTGTACTGAGGAAGCAGTGATTTTCCTAAAATGCAGTCGATTAGCCTCACTGAACGCGGGTGTTGCACTTCTCTCAATACACCGGTGTGCTGCCTTAATTAAAAGGTAGCACTGTAGCACTGTAGCATGCAGCCACGTAAAAAAGAGTAAATTATCGTGTCTGTTCCGGAAGGGAACTCACGACGGTCGCTAACGCCCGGTAAACGGCCTGGCGGCAGATGCAGCGCCTGACGGTGGGGGTGAGTCGATAAGTCTCACAACCACTGGCACAAGTGCCGAGAAACCCCATAAGCCGCATCCATGTACCACTAGTGCCTGGCCACAAGTTCCCAGTTGACTGTGGGTAGCAGCACGGCTGGAAAAACCACTCCCAGGTAGGACTTGAACCAGGTACCTGTCGTATCTCAGTCAAGTTCTTTGACAAACCCATTGTGCCTGCCTGGATCATGGACAGCCACGTGGCAGGGTATACAGGTAGGGAATAATTCACTTTTTTGCACAGCAATTTTACTATGCAAAATCAAACTTGAATAGGAATTAAAAAAATGTTTAGTAACAATTTTCTTGATCACTTGACAACATTGTCCTTCTGGAGGGCCAGGTGCAGGTGCAGGGCGCTGCTGAAAACTCTCTGTCATGTTTTCACCATGTCAGCATGTTTCTCTACCAACCGGTTTATGGTTGCAGTCAGAAACACTTTTTTCCGTACATAACATTGTGACCTCCGCCTAGCTCCTAACATGCTGTCATCGTGAAAACAAGCCAGTTCCAGTGTACATCAAAGCAGTCCGGCACACAAACGTACCTGAATTCTGATGTCAGATGAGAAAACAAGTGCTGGAAGCAGTAGCCCACCCTCCACTCCGCTACTGAGTGACTGGTGCTAGCCCGGAACGCGTGTAGCTGTAGCACAGCATGACTCCTTTGCTTCGCCATGAGACACTCTCCTCCCTAGCGCAGAACTACATATAGCGCAGTAGCTGCTTACTGTACGTAGCTACGCCATGCCAAGTCGACGGCCAGGTTTAGCTGTGCTGTCGATATCATAATTAAATGACTGAGTCGTCAACTAGCTGTGTCCATCAGGAGGACCACGAAGTGCACGCTGCCTATGAGTATGACTCTGAGAGTTGTCCAGGGCTTCAGCGACGATACGCATGGGTCACACTCGCTGGGCACAAATAACTAGCCTGACAGTACGTACATACACCCACTAAGCCGTTGTTGCCGGAAACTAACACCTGCCATGGCACACTCTGCGACTCTGGCACAAAAACGAGTTGAAGCTGTCCAGAGCTTTTACAGGACACTAATTATTTACCGCGAGGAACACAAGTACCGTTTAGTGCTTCTTCAACATGGCCACTTTCTAACTATTGGTCCTGTAGTTTGGAGAAGAAAGGACAAGTAAAATGCGGCGAAGCACTCAAATAAGAATATTCTCCGCCGCAGCAGACGACCGAGCGATGGAAACAGGAAGCTATTTCATTGTAGTGTTGTGCCACAGCAAGCAGCATGCTAGCACCACGTCAACCTAATGTAGCTAACGCTCGTGACTTCACACGAATGCTAGCTAGGACTAGGCCAGTGGGTGACTTGTTTCTTTCTGGACCTCCAAAACTGACTATCGAGTGTCGTTAGTACGAGTACCGGTACATGTAGATCTGCGACTGTTGTGTAACAGGAACTGAGGAAGTCGTGAAATCTCACACTCACAGCTACATCAGTACAGTCATGTAGATTTCACCTTATTATTTTTGCTGCTGCCGACAGCAAGGAGTAGTAAAATACCACCATTTTTTACTACTCCCTGGTTTTTATCAGATACAGTAACTTGATAAGCCCCCCCCCCCGCAGAAAGAGTCTGCAAATCAGGGAGTCGTGTAAACCGGGTTTATGGTGCAAAACGTGCCTTTTTGGTTCCAGCCTAGCTAGCCTCTTTGTAGCAAGCTGTAAATGTGCAATAAAGGTCGACCGCCCAAATCACCATGGTCACACAGTACTACTGGTACCGGGTATACCGGTTAAAGGGGAAGTTAAAGGGAAACTGAACGCCAAAAATAAGTATGGCTTATCCGAAGGAGAATTGGGCACTGATTCCGATGAGCTATGTCTCGAGCCGATCAGAGAAGAGGAACTGTGTCAAATTTCATAAATAACACCTCCCATATTTGGAAATTGGCCTTGATGACGTGCGTACTGCTTAGCTGTCACCATGCTGTGCATGTTCAGCAGTGTAATTGAATGGAAGAAAACAATTACTTTGGTGTGTTGCAGCTCTGTTTCGTTCCCTGACGGTAACCAAATCTAGATGTAGGAATCTGTTGAGCAGGAGAGTGACACATGTCTTCCCGAAGGCTGTCCAGGCTGCAGTGGTGATGAAGAAGACACGATCATCACCCCGAGATCGATCGTAGCGAATTGGAAAACTCATGGTGAATTTGCTTCCACTCCAAGGCAATGTCGAGGTATGAAGGGTGCTTGTACTGCCTTCCAAAGTGAAGAGGAGATGAACATGGCTTTGCATAGCTGTTGTTCTATGCCAACTTACCTACTCTTGCTGGTACCGTAGTGGCATATTGCAAATTTCGTGGACGAACAACTCTAGTCACTAGTGGCTAGTGAGCAACACTAACAGGTGAGATTTTTCAATTCGACAAAAATTGTTTTTGTTTGAGAACTGACAGTGGCAGTCATTAGACTCAGTAGGTGTCTTTGCTGCTTCTCTCCCTTCATATCGGTAGGGTTGTGCTTGAAGTAAAAATAAATAGAAAATGTGGAACAAAAATCTGATCATGTAATTCGAATTTGAACTTCAAAGTATGTGTACATCAAATCACAAAAATGACTGTCAAGGTGGTGCTGTGCATTGAAAAAGACTGGGAGCTGGCAGCAATGGAAAGGGTAGAAACGAAACCAGTAATGCAGAGTATTCATAAGGTAGAGGGAGATGAAAACGGGAGAGGAGTAGTGAGCACTTCAGTTTGAAGTAGTGTCAATAGACAGCATCGTGTTGCATACGTTGTGAATATTGTGTGAATCTAATAATTGTCACGAAATTGATATCCAAAATTATTATCCCCTGAGTAGTAGAATGGTGTTCTCCTGTGTTTACATGCAGAGCCTTGACGTTGCTGGACGAGCGACAATATAAATTACATAAACATGTAGCTCGTGATGTGGGATGACTGCCGTATCGCATTGCCAACGCAAACCCATCCTGTGTCAGTGCAGCCATCCAGCAACTTGAACTCCCCGGACCAGATGCCGCTGCAGCTGAACACCATGCCGATGGAAAGCCAGGAGTTGATAGCGAAGCATTCTGGTCTGCACAGTACAAGGCAAAGAACAATTATGAATTACAATGCATTGTAATCTTTCCCACACTTCTTTGTAAAAACAAACAAACAGTGCCATTATCACAACACTTGATCAAGCATCTTGATGGAGGTATTTTCCATTGTGCTGGCTCAGCATCTGCACCAGGAAGACCATGTACACTTACACGTATCTTGTGTGTGTGTGTGTTCGTGCGTGTGTGTTTGTGTATCTGTTGCTATGTCTAACATAGCTTTTCGCTATCATCGCTTCCGCGATGGGCAGGTCTGAGGTATGTGCACACGTGTGTGTGTGGGGGGGGGGGGGGGGGGACGCACATGTGTATGGGTAGGAATGTGTGTGTGTGGGGGGGGGGTACACGCACATGTGTATGGATGTGTGCGCTGCATGCGTGTGTCTGTGGGATGGGGTGGGGGTGCACGCACATGTGTACATATGTGTGCGCAATACAGCATGTGTGTATGTGTTCGTTGAACACAGGGTGTACTCCTGATTACATAAACTTCGTGATCATTGTGATTTCATGTGCTTTGAAGTTGAACTTCGCAATACATGTACTGATGCTTGATTAGATTTATGTTCCACATGTTCTATTTATTTTATTTTACTTCAAGCACTTGTACTATTCAAGCACAACCCTACCAATGAAGGGAAAGAAGCAGCAAAGACACCTACTGAGTCTAATGACTGCCACTGTCAGTTCTCAAACAAAAACAATTTTTGTCGAATTGAAAAATCTCACCTGTTAGTGTTGCTCACTAGCCACTAGTGACTAGAGTTGTTCGTCCACGAAATTTGCAATATGCCACTACGGTACCAGCAAGAGTAGGTAAGTTGGCATAGAACAACAGCTATGCAAAGCCATGTTCATCTCCTCTTCACTTTGGAAGGCAGTACAAGCACCCTTCATACCTCGACATTGCCTTGGAGTGGAAGCAAATTCACCATGAGTTTTCCAATTCGCTACGATCGATCTCGGGGTGATGATCGTGTCTTCTTCATCACCACTGCAGCCTGGACAGCCTTCGGGAAGACATGTGTCACTCTCCTGCTCAACAGATTCCTACATCTAGATTTGGTTACCGTCAGGGAACGAAACAGAGCTGCAAAACACCAAAGTAATTGTTTTCTTCCATTCAATTACACTGCTGAACATGCACAGCATGGTGACAGCTAAGCAGTACGCACGTCATCAAG
>NC_088652.1:20694813-20719813 GCF_964019385.1 Sycon ciliatum | reverse complement strand
ATGAAGAAAAGGGAAATCAAACTGTATTGCCGGAACTTTGCGCTTCACGCACAAGCAATCGTCCCACGGTACGGCATACAACGGCCAACTCGCTCCAAGTGGGCAGCGGACACATGTGAAGTGTGTGATTGCATAAGAAGCTGGGATAGGATAAGAAAAGTGACAAATACATATGCCTACTCCACTTCCACAAGTCTTTCAGGTAGAACCTGTCGCAGGTACTCAGAAATAGTTTTGTCTAGCGCTGGGCAGTCAGTTCAGAAATATGATCCGAATTCTGCCAAGTGATCGGAAGATACAGACAATTAGAGCAGTTTAGAAATACTTTAGAAGTAGATACTGGATTACTTGATCCATTGCAACTCAGTTTAACTCCCTGAGAAGACCACGATTTTCCGAATATCGCCTTGAATTGCCGAATCCCGCAAGGAACAAAGCTTTTTACTGTGGATCTACATCTCACACGTTTGAAGGCGTCGTCGTCATCATCATCACTAAACACATACCTAGACCTGGTGAGGAAGACTCAGGTATGGACGTGCAGTCTGCCATGATTGCAGTGTTGTGTGTACTGGTGATGCTATGCATGGCAAGTGGAAGAGCTGAACCTGATCCGTTACCTGAACCCCTAACAGCTATGTCTGCAGAACCAAGCTCTACCCTTCTATTGTACAACGTTGATAAATACCCTGAGGTAGGTGACCCTCTCAGGCCAGCATTCACACCGAAGGTGACTGTGTTTATCAAGGACAATGTTCACAATGACCCCAAGGAAATGATTGTAACCTTTGGCCTCCCTCACGCTGATAACTCCAACTGCTCTATTGTCGGTGCATATCTTGACACAAACACCAAGCTTAAAAGTTGGAAGAAGAAAACTTTCTTCATTCATTCCAGCCGCGATCAGATAAAATGCCAATGCAAACGGTCAATTCAGCCAGGCGTAACGGCATCACCGGACAGACGCAAGTTGATTTTCTATGGTTTCGGGGCAGCTGCGTGTGCGAAGTTCATTGTTCTTTACGATGGTACTACCGCGACAACCAGTGTGCTGTCTGTAGTTGGTGTGAACGTCCCATGGGCATTTTCACCAGGTCTGGTCACTGTACGAACCAGGACGTCATCAACAATATTCACACTCCTATCCTATGGCGGATCACATTGCGATAACGCAAGCAACAGTGAATGTCTCCGCTTCTCCACGGGCATCTTCCGACTAACTATCGATACATTAAAAACATCAGCACCTGTGCGATGGGAAGGATCATCACCAAAGTCCAAACATAGTCCATGTCCAAGTCACAGATCTAACCCTACTCTTATCAATCTCAACGATTCACACCTGTTGCTCTATGGTGGAGTGGAATCTGTTTCCAACTTCACTGAGCTACGACTATTGAACGACTTCTGGATCTACAATATTCATAAGGATGTCTGGCTTGAAGTTTCATCTGATTCTCTACCCAATGACACATCATTGAGTCGTCCAGATATGATGTCGTCTTATTACACTGAAAGAGAGGCTGCTTATCTCAGTGAATACAGAACACTGATTGTTGTGGTAAGTGTGGCATACGGTCCTTTACAACTGTATCTGTGTACGCTGCCAATAGGAGCAGAACGCCACATTCACTGCGAATTGAAAGGAGATGTGCAAGGTGTAAAAGCTTTCTTCCCAACTATCATGTTCTATTTTTCGCTTTGTTCGGGCGCTGTCGACAAGTTCTTCATCGTGTTTTACAATACGGAAACAACGAAAACGTTTACTGTCGGCAAGGAGATACATCCCGCGAGAAATACGTCACAGCTGATGATCACACCTGTGTATACCAAAAATATAAGAATACAATTCCCGGGTTTTCAGGGATGCATCACCAGTGCTCCTGTGGCTCGTTCGGGTCGCCAAGGCAGCACCAACCGCTTCTTATTTGTGGGTGGAACGTGCTACGACACAGCATCGCGAGAGGATGAAAGGTTTTCGAGGCCTTCTAGCAAGTATTCAGGCGTTGTTTGGAACCTAGGGCTAGGGGTGGTTTATTCTCGAATCTCTGCCAGTCAAGTGTCTCCGAGCCCTGATCTGACGAGACACTCCTCCCACACACTCACTTCACTTGGTGAATCCATAGCGGTACTCTACGGAGGATTCTATGGGGTGACTGGTACCTTCACATATACTAATATGACTTGGTGCATGCTAACCCATTACGACCCCTTGGCTCAAGACTTCTCTGTCTCCTGGCAACGCTTCGTCACACCTACATCCCAGTCCATGCCATTACCACGAGGTGGCCACGTGGCATTTCCGTACAAGCCAGATGGCATGATAATCCAAGGCGGAAGTGTCGGGTCAGAGAGAATTTTCGGAGATTTATGGATTTTAAAGATCACAAGCCAGCGATCATGCACTGGAGAATGGATTGAACTCACTAAGAATGTTGTTGGGGAACGACTTCCCCAATGCTCACAACATTCTGCGACACTCTACAACGATGACGTCATTATGTTTGGTGGGTATTGCATAGATAATGATAATTCGACAGGAAGTGGTGCTGGTGAAACATCCCTACAAATGACAGATCATCTGTTGGTTATTACTATCAAGAACCTGTCTTTCATATCACTTAAACGCATCACTTTGTCACGTCCAATTTATATGCGCACGAGCCATTCCCTTTCACGTTACACAAATGATTCCTTCTTGCTCCTCGGCGGATTGGCGTACTCAAATGATGGGGAACACACAGCAATAGAAGCACTCCTATTACAATTCATCGCAGACACCACAGTTAAGGTCATTCCATATTTCAACTTCACCATTTTCAACCATCATGTTATCAGGGAATATATCTTCTCAGGTTTCAGAAATTGGGCGCCCGCCGAGTCACTGAACTTCCTACGACTGCAGAAAGGCCACTATTGTCCTGTTGCCTACGAGCGAACTGAGTACGATTCCTGTCAGCCATGCCCTCAAGGGTACCACTCGGCCACCATTCCACAGCAATGCAAGAAATGCCCAGGTGATTCGAGGACGTCAGGCCCTGGGGCCGCAGAGTGTACGACGATATGCACTGACAGCTTCTGTCACGGCCATGGTGAATGTTTGGTGGACCAGGGGAACAAGATGAATTGCAAGTGAAAATTTGGATACCTTCCTGATGATAACTGTCGGACACCAACCGTTTACCTCTCTCAGTTGGCAGCCGTTATTTTCTCTTCCGTACTTGTTTTACTTATTGTATTCCTAGTGAAGTTTACCAGAAAACGCCGCGACTTGCGCAAAACGGAGAGGGAGCTCCAGGCCAAACACCACGATCTGCGAATTACTCAGAAAAAACTTGCAGAATTGAACCGAGGAGCGCGACTTCGATGGATAGACTTGACCATTGGCAAGCGAATTGCTTCTGGTACAATCAGCAAGGTGTATCGTGCCCAACTGAGTGATATGGAAGTGGTAGTAAAGAAACTTCCCAAGCGCTTCAACCAAACAAGATGGCGTAGTTCACCGTATGATGTATTTCTGGAGGAGGCCGAAACCCTGCGATCCTTACGCCATATGAACGTAGTCATCTTCCTCGGTGCTGGTCAGGACAATGCAGACGGTTGCCCATTCTTGGTGATGGAGTACTTGCGGCGAGGCTCACTCTACGATAATCTGCATGATCCGAAAGTTTACATAGAACCAAACGATCAACTGCGATTTGCTCTGGACATCGCTCGTGGTATGCGATATCTGCATAGCTCCAGTCCCCCACAGATTCACCGTGATCTAAAGAGTTCAAACCTATTGGTCAGTGACAAGTGGGTGGTGAAAATCGGAGACTTGGAGTTCACCAGATACCTTTCTCTTGTGGAACGTGACGACCAGGCACAACCAAGCCAGGATGACCATACTGCAGCTGAACGGAATGCTACATCGGACAACACTACAGTTGCAGATGGCACGACAGCTATTGGGGAAGGGGAGAGATTGCCCAAAACACCCAGCATAATGACGTCCACAGACACGTCGGACTCGAGCGACGCGGATGACGTCACAATCCCGCTCCTGCACAATGTGAAGCCCTCGCCATCTGCACAACTGATAAACACCAGTACGACTAGCCACCAAGACGTATCTCGTGAAGGAGGAGACACAGAGAGCAGGTCACGTGACCGTTTCACGGCCTCACAGCTACCTTCACGTGTTGGCATGACGTGTGGTGTAGGGACGGACAGGTGGAGGGCTCCGGAGACGCTCAGCAAAAACAGCTACACGGAAAAATCTGACGTGTACAGGTAAGCATTGGGCCGGTTGTGTGTTATGCTGTCTAATGTTTCTTCTAGTTAAACTGGATATTTTTAAACTGAATTCCCGAATGCTCCACCCGTACACATCCATATCCCACGCATCACAGCAAGCTCTCAGCTCCTTGAATCGTAGTTTAGACCGTATTGTCCACTGGTCTTGCCAGTATCGTCATCGACATGCATGACCATCCGCCTACGTCCTTCACAGCTGAGACTTTCAGCTCGTGCTGATATTGGTTGCACTCACCTTCCCCTGCTTATGTTATTTCTATAACTTAGAACCTTCCAAGTTGGAAGGCTGTTGGAGTGCCGCGCATCCAAGATGTGTTAAAGCTGCTAGCCAGTTAGTTGTAGAACGTCAGTACCGTTGGTCAGTGTCGTGCAATGTTATCGCATGAGCTGATTGTTTAGTAACTGGTGGTGTTAGTGGACATTATAGCGTAACTTGTAGTTCCTTGGTCCTTTTTTCTTCCATAAATTAATCCTCGGCCAAAAGAAGAGAAAACTATCTCCGCATACCATATTATCTCTAATATATGCACGGTCCTTTATTTTTCAATGTACATGTACCTCCGCCCCGTGCTATTAATGGAGACGTTCCTTTATTGGAGACTGTTCCATTATTATTTCAACCTCATTTCAGAGGCATGTTGCCATGCCAAACTAATGTCAGACATACCCCTTTTCAGGGTTTTTTTGCCGGTACAGATAATGAATTTACACAGTGTGCTTATAATGGAGACTGAACACTTTATTTTTTGAATGCCGCCCCAAGGTGTTCTATTATTGGAGACTGTGTTAGAGATAATACGGTACGTATCACACTGTTGGAATGCTTATTGATAATGATATTGTTGTGTCACGTGATGCAGTAGCTGAATAATCCATGAAGATATGGGTCGATATCCTGTAACGATCCTGTGAAAATTTAGGAGTCACGTGACCTGTCATCGACTGTTGTCTTGCGCTTTCGGGTCTCCATGGCTACAAGGAGCTTCTTTGTGTGCATGTGTGCGGAAACTCGTTTGTACTTTTGCTTTTGGAAAATGATTTCTCATCCATCTTTAGGGAATCCATGAAAAAGATGAATATAATGTGTGAATATTTTCTCTTTTGCCGGGCTGCAGCTTCGGTGTAGTCCTGTGGGAGATCACCACACGTCAACTTCCCTACGCACACCTGACCTGCTCGGAGTACATCCATCAAGAGATCCTGGATGGCAATACGCCAGTCTTCCCTCCTACCACTCCCTACCCGTACCGTCACTTGGCTGAGAAATGCATGAGCGATGTAGCACGTGACCGGCCATCCTTCCAGAAGATTGTTCAAGAGATCGAAGCTTTGCAAGTCTTGGATGGCCAGAGTATAATGTAGTGTCAAGTTCTCATCATTTTATGTTCTCTTTTGGTGCTATTCGAGATCGCTCACACCCCCAGCCTGTTTCACTGTTATAACGTATTGACGCTGGTAAACGCGTCCGTGCAGGTATTTTGTACAATATTAATATTAAATTTTGAATAGAGCGCTTCCAACGAGAATAGGTGAATTCATGTTTGTTTCCAAATTCTTTTAAAATGTTCTGCTACTCCATCTTTCAACAGTTTCTTGAATGTAGTGTGAGGGATAAGTTGTTTCTTCTTTGTTTTGTTTATTGTGTGATGCGTATTGCAGTGCCGTCATGACCCTCGGAATAGTAATCTCTTGGGTGTTATTCTGCCCATTGATCAACTGTGGTTTTAACGTTAGTTGCTGCCAATTGTTTCCGAATCATCCCGTAGTTGCTGCCAAATTGATTCTATCTCTATTGTCTCGACATTTTAACTGCAAATTGTAGCAGCCTGGTCTCTCTGCTGGTATGCTGGTACAAGTGTACATTACACAGCTTTTCTTTGATGCTATCAGCTCTTCCACTGAACATGCAGTCATGTGAAGATTGCATTGAGCGTATGAGGGTATATGAGCTAAACTGTAGCTGTGATGATATCTGTTGTAGGAGTACAGTAGTCTGCACGGTGCACGCATCCAGTAGGCACGTGCCCTCACTATGCACGCACGCACACACCTTTTATGTGCTTCTTTATACACTGCTGTGGACGGAAAATAAAGGGTTCTTCTTGAAAACACAACAATATCTACCCCAGTTGTGCATTGCTTTGAAATCATGAATGTTTCTGCTTGCAACTCTGCAGTAGACATGAGCCATCCATCGTGTGCAATGTTCATTGTTCATCGAAAATGTAGAATTTTTGTTGTTGAGCTGTTGAGTATCGATCATGTACCATCCTACATCCACATTGTTGTTGAACTTCTAACCAAAGCCGCATGATTGCCCGCATCACAAGCAAACAACTACAATGTTTGCCTTTAAAGATTTACATACGGACATAATTACAAATCCGAGGCAATCATGTCTGATGATTGCCTTACGGCATGAAACTCAGAGTTACAACCAACCTGAACGTCCTCCGCTGAGTCTGCTATGTACTGACATAATTATGTGTGTGTATGAAGGTGCGGAGTGTGCACGCACATGTGTTTAGCTTCCAATGCAAAATGCTGAGTGACAATTTTCTTGGACACTTGACAACATTGTCCTTCTGGAGGGCCAGAGCGCTGCTGAAAACTCTGTCATGTTTTCACCATGTCAGCATGTTTCTCTACCAACCGGTTTTATATAATATGGTTGCAGTCAGAAACACTTTTTTCCGTACACAACATAGTGACCTCCGCCTAGCTTGTAACATGCTGTCATCATGAAAACAAGACAGTTCCAGTGTACGTCAAAGCAGTCCGGCACACGAACGTACCTGTGTTCTGATGAGAAAACAAGTGCTGGCAGCAGTAGCCCACTCTCGACTCCGCTACTGAGTAGATCTGCTGGTGCTAGCCTTGAACGTGCGTAGCTGTAGAACAGCGTTACTCCTTTGCTTCGCCATGAGACACTCTCCTCCCTGGCGCAGAACTACATATAGCGCAGTAGCTGCTTACTGTACGTAGCTACGCCATGACAAGTCGACGGCCAGGTTTAGCTGTGCTGTCGATATCATAATGACTGAGTCGTCAAAATTTAATAGCTGTGTTCATCAGGAGGACCACGAAGTGCACGCTGCCTATGAGTATGAGAGTTGTCCAGGGGCTTCAGCGACGATACGCATGGGTCACTCTCGGGGCACAAAGAACTATTGACAGTACTACTAAGCCGTTGTTGCCGGAAACTAACACCTGCGCCTCTGGCACACTCTGCGACTCTGGCACAAAAACGAGTTGAAGCTGTCCAGAGCTTTTACTAGACACTAATTTACCGCGAGGAACACAAGTACCGTTTAGTGCTTCTTCAACATGGCCACTTTCTAACTATTGGTCCTGTACTAGTTTGGAGAAGAAAGGACAAGTAAAATGCGGCGAAGCACTCAAGTTAGAATATTCTCCTCCGCAGCAGACGACCAAGCAATGGAAACAGGAAGCCATTTCATTGTAATGTTGTGCCACAGCAAGCAGCATGCTAGCACCACGTCAACCTAATGTAGCTAACGCTACTTTACACGAATGCTAGCTAGGACTAGGCCAGTGGGTGACTTGTTTCTTTCTGGACCTCCAAAGCTGACTATCGAGTGTCGTTAGTACGAGTACCGGTACATGTAGATCTGCGACTGTTGTGTAACAGGAACTGAGGAAGTCGTGAAAGCTCACACTCACAGCTACATCAGTACAGTCATGTAGATTTCACCTTATTATTTTTGCTGCTGCCGACAGTATAAGCAAGGAGTAGTAAAATAAAAAAGAGAAAAGGACATATGGATACGAGTTAAGAGTAACTCTCCATCACTGTAACATGATACTATATACAGTCAGAAAGTGCAATAACTAGGCACAAAACTGACAGAGTACTGAGACATTCGACGTCCTGACAACTAACTTCAACACATCTCCGTAGCGCTAACCGACAGCCTTCCAACTTGGAAGGTTCAAGGTTATGGAAAGACCAAAGAGGGGAAGGCAAGCGCAACGAAAACGAGCAAAAGCTATAGTCCCAACGGAACAAAGAATGTCGATTGTTACTGGACGATGACGAGACCAGTACGATATTTGACAAAGCGGTCTAACTTCAATTCGAAGCAGCAAAGCAGCACACCACCCAACTTGGGTGGGTCATAAATATCAAAGATAAGTAAAGAAAGGGAAGCTTTGCGAAAACGAATTGTACAAGCCGAAAGCCAAACTCCTACAGTACTCCTCATGCATGACATTGTGATGGACTAGTTGACTACAAAACAAGAAGGCTGTCGGTTAGCGCTACGGAGATGTGTTGAAGTTAGTTGTCAGGACGTCGAATGTCTCAGTACTCTGTCAGTTTTGTGCCTAGTTGTTGCACTTTCTGACTGTATAATTATAGTATCATGTTACAGTGATGGAGAGTTACTCTTAACTCGTATCCATATGTCCTTTTCTCTTTTACATTTATTTATGGCTCAACATCCGAGTATCAAATTGCACACCTGATGAGCCGTCACGAACCATACGGCGAAACGTACGTCGTGTGAAACAACTTGTTTTTTCCTTGTATTTGTAACATACTGTCAACCAAACAACATGTACCAGTTACGTGTAGTTCTATTGGTGGGTGGACTAATGGCAGATACTGGTTACAAGGTTACAAGGTTTGTTGCCATCTCGGCATCAGATTCAACGGCTTCAAGGACTGAGGTGTATTGTTTCCGATCACCTCGGTAGTTTTCGGGGTACCTGTTTTTTTTCTATTCGAAGCATGACTCACACTGTGTGCTGGTCGTGAACAAAGCTTCTTATACATGTACTTTTAGTTTTAGCTTATCTTCTTTTAGTAATAAATAATGCACGTAGGGAGCAACACATACCGTATTTTCCGGGGTATAAGCCGCACTTTTTTTCGCTAAAAATCGGACCAAAATCGCCCCTGCGGCTTATACACCGAATATGCTTGCGCGAATGAATGCTTAGCATACATCAGTATGCATGCTGACGTCATGTGACATGTCATTCGACTCAGCTTCGCGCCTGTGTTGCTATCCCGGCACTTTTACTAGTTTTAGTGCGTGGGCTACACCATACGGTACGCGTATACGGGAACTCTATTTTTCATAATCTGATCTAACATGGTATTTAGCTCCATAACCATAATAAATTTGTAGAAAGGCCATTTGTCAATGAGTGTGAAAAATCTAGGTTTGTGGGTGCGGCTTATACTCCGAATACCAACTTTTAGTCAATATTTTGCCTCAAAAAGGGGGGTGCGGCTTATACCCCGGTGCGGCTTATACCCCGGAAAATACGGTAATTCCCCAAGTATCGCCGAAGTAGCACCAATCTCTTCTTCACATTGTTGTCCCCAGCACGGGCTTGCGAATTGGCTGGCTTGGAGGCAACACCGTTGTGAATGGTCAACGGTTCTCAGCCGGGTTTGTTCAGCACCTCCATGAGCGACACTGACTCATGCTGCTATCTGGTGTTCACAAGGTGTTTGTCGCGCTGGAAACTTAGCGTCTCTGTAAGTATGTATAGCTGGTGATGATTTGGTCTGGAGAGCACTATACAAGTCGTGCTCTTCAATACAATTTTCCTCACCCTACTCAGGCTCAACTGATGAGAGGTGAATTCCCAGAAACACTTTGTATTGAGCAGGGAGTGGTGCTTTCTTGCAGGTTTGCCGAGTGAAAGTTTCGATGGACTTCTCGAGTGCTCTGGATGGCAGTCGTGAGTCAGTCAAGTGAGAATTCAAGTCGGCAGGAAAAGCGCGAGCTCCCATGTAGGGAGCAACACACAATTCCCCAAGCATTGCCGAAGTCGCACCAACCTCTTCTTCAAATAATAATACTGCACCCATATTCATATGAAAAAAACTCAAATGAGGGTCATGCACTTGTCGACAACGTCGAGCCAGTGCGTTCTGTCTGATGCAAGTTGCTCCGTTTCCAAAAGAGAGACATGTTGAGAAGTAAAAAGTCATTCCTAATGTTGTCTACCCATCTGGTCATTGGACGACCTCTGGCATTCTTTATATCTGTTGTATTTATTGCCATGTGAAGGGCTTTAGCCTTTGGAGGACACAGCGACCCTCCCTTCGCGAATGACATGTATTTTCCTTTCCCCTGTGTGTTTTCTTCTGTTATTTTTGTCCTACCATGGGTTTCATGGACTCTTAGTACTATCCTATAATTATGCCAGCGCCACTCAACTAATTTTTAAAGTTTTGGTAAATTGGTTATCGCAGTAGAGACCGTTCACCATTCAACACGTTCTTCACACTTCCTCTGTAACTTCGCACTGCAGCATTTATGTTACAATGTTCGTCTATAGACAACAGGAAATGTGCTGATGCACGCTCTGGAATAGACAAGATCAGATGCTAACAGTTGGTATGCGTTGTAGGCCATTCATTCCTGGCACAAGGATGCAGAAATCGTGCACGCACAAGTGACTTTAGAGACTACATAGGCACAGGATACACTGTGAATGGTTTACTCAGTTCTTGTCGTGGGCATACACACACATGAAGAAAAGGGAAATCAAACTGTATTGCCGGAACTTTGCACTTCACGCACAAGCAGTCGTCCCACGGTACGACATACAACGGACAACTCGCTCCAAGTGGCCAGCGGACACATGTGCAGTGATTGCATAGGAAGCTGGGATAGGATAAGAAAAGTGACAAATACAAATGCCTACTCCACTTCCACAAGTCTGTCAGGTAGAACCTGTCGCAGGTAGTCAGAAATAGTTTTGCGTCTAGCGATGGGCAGTCAGTTCAGAAATAATGATCTTACATCTCCGCAGTGACCTGAAGATACAGACAATTAGAGTAGTTTAGAAGAAATGCTTCAGAAGTAGATACTGGATTCCGTGATCCATTGCAACTCAGTTTAACTCCCTGAGAAGACTACAATTTTCCGAACATCTTGAATTGCCAATCTCGCAAGGAACAAAGGTATTTTGTTTACAGTGGATCTACATCTGACACGTTTGACAGCGTCATCATCATTATCATCATCACTAAACACATACCTAGACCTGGTGAGGAAGACTCAGGTATGGACGTGCATGCAGTCTGCCATGATTGCAGTGTTGTGTGTACTGGTGATGCTATGCAAAGTGGAAGAGCTGAACCTGATCCATTACCTGAACCCCTAACAGCTATGTCTGCAGAACCAAGCACTACCCTTCTATTGTACAACATGAACAGGAGAGGTAAACCACTCAGGCCTGCATTCACACCAAAAGTGACTGTGTTTATCAAGGACAATGTTCACAATGACCCCAAGGAAATGATTGTAACCTTTGGCCTCCCTCACGCTGATAACTCCAACTGCTCTATTGTCGGTGCATATCTTGACACAAACAACAAGCTTAAAAGTTGGAAGGAGAAAACTTTCTTCATTCATTCCAGCCGCGATCAGGAGAGATGCAAATGCAAACGGTGAATTCAGCCAGGCGTAACGGCATCACCGGACAGACGAAAGTAATTACAGTCAAACCTCTTTAGGACGAACATCAAGGGACCGATGATATTTGTTCGCAATAACGGGAGTTCTTCTTATCCGTATGCTATACTCAGTGAATACATAGTGATTTATCCAATGGAGTTACGAATACTAGTTCTTATTTTAAGCAAACATTTGTCTTATCAGTGTTCTTCTTAACGAGGTTTCTCTGTAGTTGATTTTCTATGGTTTTGGGGCAGCTGAGTGTGCGAAGTTGTGTTTGTGAATAAAAGTAAAAAAACAACAACAACAACACACACACACACACACACATACACACACACACACACACACACACACACACACACATACACACACACATGTACACATGTGCGGTAACATGCGCGCTCATGCGGATATCCGAGGCGTCACCAAACTGGCTGCCTTCAAGTCAAGCGCTTTGCAACACATTCTTGCCTGCTTTTAGCTTTACGCCCATGTTTCTGTAGCTGTGCTGGAACTGCTCTATTTCGCCTTCAAGCCTAAAACCAAGCAAGAATGTGTTGCAAAGCGCTTGACTTGAAGGCGAAATAGAGCAGTTCCAGAACAGCTACAGAAACATGGGCGTAAAGCTAAAAGCAGGCAAGAATGTGTTGCAAAGCGCTTGACTTGAAGGCGGCCAGTTTGGTGACGCCTCGGATATCCGCATGAGCGCGCAAGTTTACGCACATGTGTACATGTGTGTGTGTGTGTGTGTGTGTATGTGCGTGTGTGTGTGTGTGGGGGGGGGGTGTTGTTGTTGTTGTTGTTGTTTTTTAAAACTTTTATTCACAAACCCAACTGGTAAAATAAATAATTATGTGGACAAAAACAAACAGGTACTGAGTAGGGGCTGCACTGGGCAGCAGTGATGGTGAGGTTCCAGGGCAGGGGCTCCAACGACCAAAGGTCTCGGCTTCAATGCCACAAGCACGCACCAGGAAAAAGAAACAGAAATGTAAAGCGAAGCTAGATCTAGCTATGGGGAAGTAGAATGGGTAAAAGTACCGGTTGGTGTTTAGAAAAATAAAAACAAGATAAAAAGAGATCGTAAATTATCAGTGTTTGGACTGATGTACCATGTACATGTCAATTCCATCAACCAAAACGTATGAACTTTTTCAATAGATCTGATACGAAACTCGCACAAAGAAGTGTAAAACAAAAAAGCTAAAACAGAAAATAATAATTTTAATATAGCTATGAATAGGATGAAGGCCGCAGACATCACGCAACTACGTTACTTGTTCGACATGTATTTACTGTGTATTTTATAACAAAAATATTATTGAAAACCCATAATTGATTTTCTTGTTCCTATCATCAGTGGGAAAAATACGGAACTAAGGATACAACCAAAGAAACTGAATTTAAGTACTGTAAATAGAAATGTGTTAGAAATAACAACAAAATACAAGTGCAATAAAACCACTAGAGGAAACGCAAAAAGGTTATGTCCAACATGTCCAACAGTTGAAAGTCCTTGAGGCAGTCTGTATACGTATTCATAAGCCTGTTTTGTGTAAGCAGAAGGAGCACGTTGTTGCACTGAAGTTGTATTCGTAGGTTGACACTTCATTTAGCGCCTTCTCGCCTTTGGTTACGTAATCTTGTTACCTTTTTGTTTTTGCGTTTCCTCTAGTGGTTTTATTGCACTTGTATTTTGTTGTTATTTCTAACACATTTCTATTTACAGTACTTAACTTCAGTTTCTTTGGTTGTATCCTTAGTTCCGTATTTTTCCCACTGATGATAGGAACAAGAAAATCGATTATGGGTTTTCAATAATATTTTTGTTATAAAATACACAGTAAATACATGTCGAACAAGTAACGTAGTTGCGTGATGTCTGCGGCCTTCATCCTATTCATAGCTATATTAAAATTATTATCTCCACGTAGATTATTTAGAAAATAATAAGGCACCCATTTTGATAGTCCACGCCTGGTTATAGGGCAGTTCTGTAGTTTCCACACCATGTACCAGCCAGCCTCGAGGAAGACCAAACAGTTCTCAGTTTTAGTTTTGTGGTCATCATTATTTTCGCTTTTGCAGGTGAAGAATATTACGCCCTGCGATGGAAGCACGCGTGCTTCGGCTCTTCCTTTTGCTTTTGTGGCGTGGCCTTGGGCAATTGCTTCCCGATCCACATTGGAAGCGTAAATCTGGCACCAAATCCGCAACAGGCAAGCCTCGGCCTCATTATCAAACGTTTTCGTCATGGTGAAGGTGAAGGTACGAACAAAGGCACCGGTATGAAAAGAAAAGAACGGAACCTCTATGTCAAAGTCGAAGAGAACGGAACGGAAGAAGAAAATTCTTTTGACAGATGCAGCTAGCAGGTTGCATGCTCACTTTAACTAGTTTAAAGGGGAAGTCCGGTGAAAAATTTAAATTTCAGGGTTGGTAGAGTTTCGGGCGCTGAGTCGAATGGTGTTGGTCCCACGTGTCTCCGACAAAGCGTTCTCGAGATATTTCCGTTTGAAAAACTGAGTTTCGGGGGCTGCGCCATGACGTCATGCGGCCGCGCCACACCCTCTGCAACGTCATAGCGTGCAGCTAGGTCAAAAGGAGTGCGTGAAAGCAATAGTGTCAGTGCTATTTCAAATGATTTGGCGACTGATATTAGGTGGTGCAAGCGACCCCGAAGACCTGTAACTCCTTGTGAGAGTGAGGATGCAGCCATGGCTGACCTTCATGAGTTCGGTCTGGGGCTGAGAACCTCGGTATTCAGCTGAAGAAATGGCCGCGCGGGCCCGTCAAGAGTTACTGAGTTTCCGACTGATGAAGAAGCAGCAGCTATTGCAGACGAGGCTGATGAATTATCAGATCGCTGGAGAGCAGGGTCGCCAAAATGGAGAAGAGTGATGCGAGTGCTCTAAATGTTGTTCCATACCGATTAGATTCGCTTAGACTCCAGTGGCCTGCCACATGGTGATGTTTTGGTGCGAACTTGGAATATTTCGGACTACTCATTTGGAGAACAGTGCAGGCTCTTTGAACCACGAGCACGACTCTTCGCTCGCAACGCTATGGAATCTGACAGTTCTAGGTCCGGGAGCTGTTCCCTGTTTTGTCACTTGTCACGGTTGTGCACTCATCGCTGTAGCATAAAATAATGAGGCAGGAGCGGAAAACTAAAATTTTCTTTCTCAAAGCACAATCACCGGCACCGGCAAGGAGAAACGCACGTTCTCTGACTACATGACTGTACAATACGACTGATACGAGTGTAGTACATGACAAGTCCGTGTGTTGACTAGTTTTCTGAGTCTTGTGTCAGTTGTGACTCGAGTCTTGTTGTAGATACTACCGGTACCCAGCACGGCAGTGCGGGAGTAGTTCCGTCTGTGATGAGTTTGTTGACTGCACCACAGCTAGATAACACACTGCACGCACTGCATGCACGCAGCGCACAGCGCGCGTAGAGGCTGACGGAAAAAGTCCAACTCGGAAACGGCTAAAATATGGTATAACCTCGAAGTTTACCGAGCTGAAAATCACAGGGTATGTAGTGTTTGTAACACTGAATCGAATGGTCTTGGTCCGAAGAAGCTGCGACAAACAGTTCCCCAATCGAACGCGCTCCGAATATGGCCATTTTTGTACACAACTAGATGGTGTGGCTACCTGGCTGCACGCTGTGACGTCATCACCTGGATCTGGGTGATGCGCGCTCAAATTCGCACATGTTCGATTGGGCGTATCTGACGAACCATAAGCCGCAGCCTCCTCGGACAAAGACCATTCGACTCAGCGACTCGAACTCTACGGACTGTGAAATTTAAATTTTTCACCGGACTTCCCCTTTAAATTTCCCCGCCAAGATCTCTGCGCATGCGGTTAGGCCAGACAAGAGTTCAAGACGACAAAAAAGACGAAGACGTGGCCGAAGACTCTGCCCATAGGGCCGCGTCTGCGTTTTGAAGTCTTCAGCTCACGTTTTGGGGATTCCCGGGATCGCCTAGGCAACGAAGACGAAGACGCGAATAAAGACGTGAGTGTGAAACGCCTATAAAAGAATAAACAGAGAAAAGAAAAGAATCATAACAAGTTTTTTCATGTATGCAAAACACAGCTGAGCACTCTGAGCAAGGCCAGGTACGCGGATTAGCGGGTCCGGCTAGCTCGAAAAATTACAGGGAATCTGTTGCCCAGTACCAGTTGCTGTCTCTCAGGTGTCGGTAAACCTTTGTCTTGAATGACTGAAAACGTATTTTGTGTGGGCGCTGCGACAGCAGCCTGTCGGGAAGGGAGTTCCACGCGCCAATACAGCAGTACGGGAACGACCACTTCACGACGGTTGGAGCTGAGACAGGGAGCGTGTCTGACAGTTGATAGGCGTGGCTAGTGGCATTATTGTGCTCGTTCCTGGTTCTGGGGTTGGCTGGAGAAACGCGATGCGGTGGCAATACAGCAAGTAGCTGAGGAGGACCAGTGATGAAATGCAATTTGTACATGCACGAGAGAGCAGCAACAGTCCGGCGGACAGCCAGACTGGGGAGAATTGCACCAGGGCCAATGATGCACAGTGCGCGGCGTTGAACATTATCCAGACGTTGGATGTGGCTGGCTGGCGCGCCCATCCACACAAGCGGGGCATACTCCATCAGGGGCCTCACGAATGCCTTGTAGACAGTCGTTCGGCCAGCTTGTGTTAGAATGTGGGCCGCTCGTCGGAGAAAGGCGAGGCGCTGCTGGGCGCGAATGGTCACGGTCCTGAGGTGACTAGCGAAGGACAATTTGGAGTCAAATCGAACACCAAGCAGTGATATGCTGGTTTCCTCCGGTACAGGGGTACCACCAAACAGGATTTGGGGTAGGTCTAGGTCAGTGCGTCGGAGGGTAGCAGTCATAGCCTGTGACTTGGTGGGCTCGAAAGACGCTTTCCTCACCAAACGCCAAACCTTTCCTAGAAGTTCAAAATCAAGCCCCTTAATCAGCTAAAGCTGCAGCCGCTACGTGCTTAGCGAGCCCTGACCTGGCCGTAAGGCGTTCCTAGCGAGCGGAGATGGCTCGTAATACAACGGTGTAGCTGTCACCCCTGCCCATCTCTCGGATGAGCAGGAGGGCGAAGACGATGGCCAGAAGCTGCACTACGGCTATACCCACAACTGCGCCGGCCCATTCCTTCCAGTGGTCGGTGAACGCATCGAAGACTTTCTCTTTGCAACCCTGCTGGTACAAGCCCTTGATCGTGTCCTTGTCCGCGTTGCACGATGCCGGGGTTGTGCCGCCACGATTTTTGTAATCCGCAGGCCCGTGGATAGCGCAGCACTTGAACGTGTGCTGGACATTGTCCCAGCTGGTGATGATCTTGCTGCCGTTCACGCTCATCTTCTGGTCATCTACGTACTCATTAAGTGTCTTGTTTAGGTTCATGTTGATCTTATCGTCGAGCTTTCCACGATAGTGGTGGCCAAGACCGCCGGCGGCCACTTCCGGAATGAAGATCAGAGCAACCAAGATGGTGAAGAACACCAGGCAGTCGCGGTGCTCTTTGCCAGCGCCGATGCAGCCGGGTCCGCCCAGCAGGGCGATGAACACGCCGACGGCGATGCACAGCGAGCCGAAGCTCTCCCACTGCGACGTGCCAGCGTCAATAATGACCAGCGCCGAATCGTAGTCGCCCTGCTTGATTCGCGCGTAGATGCCGAAGCCGAGCACCACAATCATGAATACCCAGGATGAAGAACAAGAAGTTGAAAAGCGGTGTAAAACACCATCAGGTACTTCAGTACCGTTCCACAATTTTGGACTCCCATCTTGGCTGGGGCGTTGAGCGATGCAACTGCGGCTGTCTAATCAGACCTAGCTCGTCACTAACTATTATCGCTGGGCTAGATAGTGAATGGCTTCCAAAACCTTTAACTGTAGTCCATAACCATGACGACCACGGCACAATACAGTGAAAGAAGAGTCGGAATACGAATTGCAACAATCAGGATTAGCTACCAGATGATTGTACACTGAAGACTTTCTCCTACAGATCCTGTGAAAACTCATCAATTCGGAGTCACGTGACCTGTCATCGACTGTTGTCTTGCGCTTTCGCGTCTCCTTGGCTTCAAAGAGCTTCTTTGTGCGTGTGTGGGCGGGGATTCGTTTGTCCTTTTGCTTTTGGAAAAGATTTCTCATCCATTTTAGGGATTCCATGAAAAAGATGAATATAATGTGTGGATATTTTCTCTTTTGCCGGGCTGCAGCTTCGGTGTAGTCTTGTGGGAGATCTCCACACGTCAACTTCCCTACGCACACCTGACCTGCTCGGAGTACATCCATCAAGAGATCCTGGATGGCAACACGCCAGTCTTCCCTCCTACCACTCCCTACCCGTACCGTCATCTGGCTGAGAAATGCATGAGCGACGTAGCACGTGACCGGCCATCCTTCCAGAAGATTGTTCAAGAGATCGAAGCTTTGGAAGTCTTGGATGGCCAGAGTATAATGTAGTGTCAAGTTCTCATCATTTTATGTTCTCTTTTGTTGCTATTCGAGATGGCCCACACCCCCAGCCTGTTTCACTGTTATAACGTATTGACGCTGGTAAACGCGTCCGTGCAGGTATTGTCTTGTACAATATTAATATTAAATTTTGAATAGAGCGCTTCCCACCAGAATAGGTGAATTCATGTTTGTTTCCAAATTCTTTTAAAATGTTCTGCTACTCCATCTTTCTACAGTTTCCTAGATGTATTGAGGGGGGGGGGGGTATGTTGTTTCTTCCTTGTTTTGTTTATTGTGTGATACGTGTTGCAGTACCGTCATGACCCTCCGAATAGTAATCTCTTGAGTATTATAGCACCCATTGGTCAACTGCGGTTCTAACCTAGATTTGCTGCCATTTGTTTCCGAATCATCCCATAGTTGCTGCAAAATTGATTCTAGCTCTATTGTCTCGAAATGCAAAATGCAAATTGTAGCAGCCTGGCCTCTCCGCTAGTATGCTGGTACATGTACACGTGTAAATTGCACAGCTTTTCTTTGATGCTATCAGCTCTTCCACTGACCATCATGATTCATGACTGAACTTGCAGTCATGTGAAGATTGCATTCAGCGTATAATTCAGTGGTTTTTTTAGATGAGGATTTCTGGATCGTTCCCCAGCTCTGAATGTTCTATTCTTGATTCTACAAGTACGAATGTTGAGACTATAGGTGATAGAAAGTAGCTGTTATGAAATCAACACCGGTTATCCATTGCTTCAGAATCATGATGGCCTCACCTTTCATCTGGACAAAGACCTCTTTTACGGGCAAACAGAATACAATTGACAGGGCTAGGGCATGGCGAATGATTAGAACACAACATCAAAAAATGATTATGGTAATACTACCATGTGAGTAAGACCATAATTATGAAAGTGGTAGATTGACGCTTGAGATACACTTGGCTGGGTTTGACTTGCCACTCTGCAGTAGGCATGTTCTATCCACCGCCTGATATGGCCATTACCACCGTATTAATCAACCAAACAGAATACAATTCAATTTTTGGTAGAGTGGTTATCGCAGTAGGGACCATTCAACACGTTCTTCACACTTCAAAAGCCAATGCTTCCTCTGTCACTTCATACAGTATCGTGTACAATGTGCGTGTATAGACAACAGGAAACGTGCTGCTGTGCACTCCGATCTAGACATTATCAGATGCTAACAGTTGGTATGCGTTGTGGGTCATTCATTCCTGGCACACGGATGTAGAAGTCATGCACGCACATGTGACTATAGAGACTACAGCGTACACTGTGATGGGTTTATTCAGGTCATATGCTGAATACGTACGCGAACAGAAGCGAAATGAAAATGTATTGCCGTAACTTTGCGTTTCACGCACAAGCAGACAGTAAAGCATACAACGGGCTACTCGCTCGAAGTGCGCAGCGGACACATGTGCAGTGTGATTGCATAGGAAGCTGGGATAGGATAAGAAAAGTGACAAATACAAATGCCTACTCCACTTCCACAAGTCTTTCAGGTAGAACCTGTCGCAGGTGGTCAGAAATAGTTTTGTGTCTAGCGCTGGGCAGTCAGTTCAGTAATATGATCCGAATTCTGCCCAGTGACCTGAAGATACAGACAATTAGAGCAGTTTAGAAATACTTTAGAAGTAGACACTGGATTACGTGATCCATTGCAGCTCAGTGTAACTCCCTGAGAAGACCACGATTTTCCGAATATCGCCTTGAATTGCCGAATCCCGCAAGGAACAAAGCTTTTTACTGTGGATCTACATCTCACACGTTTGAAGGCGTCGTCATCATCATCAATAAACACATACCTAGACCTGGTGAGGAAGACTCAGGTATGGACGTGCAGCCTGCCATGATTGCAGTGTTGTGTGTACTGGTGATGCTATGCATGGCAAGTGGAAGAGCTGAACCTGATCCGTTACCTGAATCCCTAACAGCTATGTCTGCAGAACCAAGCACTACCCTTCTATTGTACAACGTTCATAAGTACCCTGAGGTAGGTGACCCTCTAAGGCCAGCATTCACACCGAAGGTGACTGTGTTTATCAAGGACAATGTTCACAATGACCCCAAGGAAATGATTGTCACCTTTGGCCTCCCTCACGCTGATAACTCCAACTGCTCTATTGTCGGTGTATATCTTGACACAAACACCAAGCTTAAAAGTTGGAAGAATAAAACTTTCTTCATTCATTCCAGCCGTGATCAGAAGAGATGCCAATGCAAACGGTCCATTCAGCCAGGCGTAACGGTATCACCGGACAGACGCAAGTTGATTTTCTATGGTTTCGGGGCAGCTGAGTGTGCGAAGTTCATTGTTATTTACGATGGTACTACCGCGACGACCAGTGTGCTGTCTGTAGTTGGTGTGAACGTCCCATGGGCATTTTCACCAGGTCTGGTCACTGTACGAACCATGACGTCATCAACAACATTCACACTCCTATCCTATGGCGGATCACATTGCGATAACGCAAGCAAAAGTGAATGTCTCCGCTTCTCCACGGGCGTCTTCCGACTAACTATCAATACATTAAACACATCAGCACCTGTGCGATGGGAAGGATCATCACCTAAGTCCAAACACAGTCCATGTCCAAGTCCCAGATCTAACCCTACTCTTATCAATCTCAACGATTCACACCTGTTGCTCTATGGTGGAGTGGAATCTGTTTCCAACTTCACTAAGCTACACCTATTGAACGACTTCTGGATCTACAATATTCATAAGGATGTCTGGCTTGAATTTTCATCTGATTCTCTACCCAATGACACAACATTGAGTCGTCCAGATATGATGTCGTATTATTACAATGAAAGAGAGGCTGCTTATCTCAGTGAATACAGAACACTGATTGTTGTGGTAAGGGTGCCATACGGTCCTTTACAACTGTATCTGTGCACGCTGCCAATCGGAGCAGAACGCCACATTCATTGCGAATTGAAAGGAGATGTGCAAGGTGTAAAAGCTTTCTTCCCAACTATCATGTTCTATTTTTCGCTTTGTACGGGCGCTGTCGACAAGTTCTTCATCGTGTTTTACAATACGGAAACAACGAAAACGTTTACTGTCGGCAAGGAGATACATCCCGCGAGAAATACGTCACAGCTGATGATCACACCTGTGTTTACCAAAAATATAAGAATACTATTCCCGGGTTTTCAGGGATGCATCACCAGTGCTACTGTGGCTGGTCCGGGTCACCAAGGCAGCACCAACCGCTTCTTATTTGTGGGTGGAACGTGCTACGACACAACATCGCGAGAGGATGAAAGGTTTTCGAGGCCTTCTAGCAAGTATTCAGGCGTTGTTTGGAACCTAGGGCTAGGGGTGGTTTATTCTCGAATCTCTGCCAGTCAAGTGTCTCCGAGCCCTGATCTGACGAGACACTCCTCCCACACACTCACTTCACTTGGTGAATCCATAGCGGTACTCTACGGAGGATACTATGGGGTGACTGGTACCTTCACATATACTAATATGACTTGGTGCATGCTAACCCATTACGACCCCTTGGCTCAAGACTTCTCTGTTTCCTGGCAACGCTTCATCACACCTACATCCCATGCCCAGTCCATGCCATTGCCACGAGGTGGCCACGTGGCATTTCCGTACAAGCCAGATGGCATGATAATTCAAGGCGGAAGTGCCGGGTCAGAGAGAATTTTCGGAGATTTATGGATTTTAAAGATCACAAGCGAGCGATCATGCACTGGAGAATGGATTGAACTCACTAAGAATGTTGTTGGGGAACGACTACCCCAATGCTCACACCATTCTGCGACACTCTACAACGATGACGTCATTATGTTTGGTGGGTATTGCATAGATAATGATAATTCGACAGGAAGTGGTGCTGGTGAAACATTCCTACAAATGACAGATCATCTGTTGGTTATGACTATCAAGAACCTGTCTTTCATCTCACTTAAACGCATCACTTTGTCACGTCCAATTTATATGCGCACGAGCCATTCCCTTTCACGTTACACAAACGATTCCTTCTTGCTCCTCGGCGGATTGGTGTACTCAAATTATGGGGAAAACACAGCAATAGAAGCACTCCTATTACAATTCATCGCAGACACCACAGTTAAGGTCATTTCATATTTCAACTTCACCATTTTCAACCATCATGTTATCGGGGAATATATCTTCTCAGGTTTCAGAAATGTGCAACCAGTCGAGTCACTGAACTTCCTACGACTGCGGAAAGGCCAATATTGTCCTGTTGGCTACGAGCGAACTGAGTACGATTCCTGTCAGCCATGCCCTCAAGGGTACTACTCGGCCACCATTCCACAGCAATGCAAGAAATGCCCAGGCGACTCGACGACGTCAGGTCCTGGAGCCGCACAGTGTACGACGATATGCACTGACAGCTTCTGTCACGGCCATGGTGAATGTTTGGTGGACCAGGGGAACAAGATGAATTGCAAGTGCAAATTCGGATATCTCCCTGATGATAACTGTCGGACACCAACCGTTTACCTCTCTCAGTTGGCAGCCGTTATTTTCTCTTCCGTACTTGTTTTACTTATAGTATTCCTAGTAAAATTTACCAGAAAACGCCGCGACTTGCGAAAAACGGAGAGAGAGCTCCAGGCCAAACACCACGATCTGCGAATTACTCAGAAAAAACTTGCAGAATTGAACCGGGGAGCGCGACTTCGATGGATAGACTTGACCATTGGCAAGCGAATTGCTTCTGGTACAATCAGCAAGGTGTATCGTGCCCAACTGAGTGATATGGAAGTGGTAGTAAAGAAACTTCCCAAGCGCTTCAACCAAACACGATGGCGTGGTTCACCGTATGATGTATTTCTGGAGGAGGCCGAGACCCTGCGATCCTTACGCCATATGAACGTTGTCATCTTCCTCGGTGCTGGTCAGGACAATGCAGACGGTTGCCCATTCTTGGTGATGGAGTACTTGCGGCGAGGCTCACTCTACGATAATCTGCATGATCCAAAAGTTCACATAGAAACAAACGATCAACTGCGATTTGCTCTGGACATCGCTCGTGGTATGCGATATCTGCATAGCTCCAGTCCCCCACAGATTCACCGTGATCTAAAGAGTTCAAACCTATTGGTCAGTGACAAGTGGGTGGTGAAAATCGGAGACTTGGAGTTCACCAGATACCTTTCTCTTGTGGAACGTGACGACCAGGCACAACCAAGCCAGGATGACCATACTGCAGCTGAACGGAATGCTACATCAGACAATGCTACAGTTGCAGATGGCACGACAGCTATTGGGGAAGGGGAGAGATTGCCCAAAACACCCAGCATAATGACGTCCACAGACACGTCGGACTCCAGCGAGACGGATGACGTCACAATCCCGCTCCTGCACAATGTGAAGCCCTCGCCATCTGCACAACTGATCAACACCAGTACGACTAGCCACCAAGACGTATCTCATGAAGGAGGAGACACAGAGAGCAGGTCACATGACCGTTTCACGGCCTCACAGCTACCATCACGTGTTGGCATGACGTGTGGTGTAGGGACGGACAGGTGGAGGGCTCCGGAGACGCTCAGCAAAAACAGCTACACGGAAAAATCTGACGTGTACAGGTAAGCATTGGGCCGGTTGTGTGTTATGCTTTCTAATGTTTCTTCTAGTTAAACTGGATATTTTTAAACTGAATTCCCGAATGCTCCACCCGTACACCTCCATATCCTACGCATCACAGCAAGCTCTCAGCTCCTTGAATCGTAGTTTAGACCGTATTGTCCAATGGTCTTGCCAGTATCGTCATCGACATGCATGAACATCCACCTACGTCCATCACAGCTGAGACTTTCAGCTCGTGCTTATCTTGGTTGCGCTCACCTTTCCCTGCTTATTTCTATAACTTTGAACCTTCCAAGTTGGAAGGCTGTTGGAGTGCCGCGCATCCAAGATGTGCTAGAGCTGCTAGCCAGTTAGTTGTAGAACGGCAGTACCGTTGGTCAGTGTCGTGCAATGTTATCGCATGAGCTGATTGTTTAGTAACTGGTGGTGTTAGTGGACATTATAGCGTAACTTGTAGTTCCTTGGTACTTTTTTTCTTCCATAAATTAATCCTCGGCCAAAAGAAGAGAAAACTATCTCCGCACACTATTATTAAATTTGTATACGTATCACACTGTTGGAATGCTTATTGATAATAGGGAGGTTCTGCTCTACGTTTCGGGAACGCGATGCAAAGAATCACGCGAACTCTCTTCACGTTCCCGTAATTAAAGAAATCCAGTTCTGCTCTACGTTTCACGTAGAGAAGTCACGTGGGATGTGTACTGGGAATTTCCCCTTCCATATTTGGCAGTTTTCTGCCTGCACTCGAATGCTACCCTGCAGATCCGTACGCATTTTCTCTGCGTGTGCCACAACGTAGAGAACCTCATCTCCGCGTAGAAATCTGAACCCAAAACACGCGAAGCCGTAGACTCTAACCCAGGCACCTGCTCTCTACGTGATTTCTCTACGTTTCACGTATAGCAGAACCTCTCTACTGACATTCTTGTGTCACGTGATGCAGTAGCTGAATAATCCATGAAGATATGATGGGTCGATATCCTGTATCCTGTGAAAACTTAGGAGTCACGTGACCTGTCATCGACCGTTGTCTTGCGCTTTCGGGTCTCCATCAGTCCATGGCTTCAAGGAGCTTCTTTGTGTGCATGTGTGTGGAAACTCGTTTGTACTTTTGCTTTTGGAAAATGATTTCTCATCCATTTTTAGGGAATCCATGAAAA